>NC_141993.1:32681918-32814692 GCF_049901715.1 Pseudonaja textilis
AGTCATTTGATTGGTATGGCTAACAAACACAATAAGCAAATAAATGAATAAGCAATAAATAAATAAAAATGACCCCCTTTAGACCGCATTTGGTTGTAAAAATGTTATCCTCTCCACCCATTTGTTGAAGTTCATAGAGGAAGAATATAAGAGCATGCTGGATGAGGTCAAAGGCTTATCTAGCCCAGCATTGTGCATCAGATGGCATTTAATCAAATGCATTCAGGAGGCTCACAAACATGGTGGGAAGGTCACAGTCCTATCAACTGTTCCTTATGGTATGTTGCTTGGGATTCTGTAGGAGGCAAGAAACTATTTACATTCTGGTGAGAGACAAGTGACCTAGGATGGTCTATGGAGATTCTCAGTCCTCTAGGTCATGGTTGTCCCAAATGGGCTTTATCAAGAGGCAACTGGACTTTCCCAAAGAAAATCCAGTGGCCTCTTGAAAAAGCACCCTTTGGGGTTTCCTAGGATGGGCTCCAGCACATGTCTGAAAGCTCGAAAATCTAAACCCTTGGTCCTGGTGGACTGACCCAGATTGGGTCTACTTTTATCTTAAAACTGTCAAAATTGATAGCCATATCTAAGAGAAGGCATTTATTATGCACTAAGAGTTTATCAACAGATACGCCCTTTTTGATGCACCTTCCCAAATATTAGGACTAAGGATTGTTTTCTACTGTGTGAGAACTTCCTTCACCAGGGATGGGCAACTAAGGGCCCCTTGACTACCTGTGGACTTCAACTGCCAGTATTCCTGAGCCAACCATGTTGCCCTTCCCTGTCATAAGTCTTTCTGCACATTTTATATAAAGTTCTTTTTTTTTTCAAGTTTGTCTGAGGTTTGTAGCTGGTTGTTTCTTCATTAATTCATTTATTTTGAAAAAAAAATAGGGAATATCAATCACGTTCTAATATATTTAGCTTATCATGGCAATTTAAGTCAGGCAAGGTCTGTTAAAGTTAAAAATTTTACTTTGGCACTAAACATAACACCAAGAGATATGATCATGAGTTTTATTAAATGGCTGGTACTGGCTGATCTTTATTTTATTTTCTATGCACAGATCCAAATATGTGAGTGTAATTATGTGAACCTTGGTTTCAATTTTATTTTCTTAATTTATAATATTTTTAAATGATACCAACAACAATATCACACTTGCATCAGGAAAAAAAATACAAAAATCAAAGAAGATTCAAAGATTGTGTTGGCATTAATAGTTGCATAACACTAATCATTATATCAGTTTCTTATTCTTATTTTTTAGATTGGGCTTCTCTAAACTTGCAAAATGAACAGCTGAAGGTCTATTTGCACTCGAAACAAAATAAAGGGAGTGCAGGTAGTTCTCATTTACTGACCACAATTGTGATCTGAAACTCAGTATCTAAGCAAAGTAATCACTAAGTGGCTTATGATCTTTTTTTCAACTTTTCCTTTCTTTATAATTCTGTGAAGGTTAAAACAAACAAGCAGAAGACTGGCAGAATGCATCCATGGACACCAACTAGCAGTCAGAAGACAGCCAGGGGTGAAATTTGGCACTTTGCCAAACTGGCCATAATGTTAGCTACAGGCTTTCTGGAACCCGAACAAACCTGTAGCAGCCCACGCCTGGTAGCTACAATACACATTAAAAAGTTGGGGATTAAATGAGATACTTACAAATATTATCCTAACTTGTTACCTCAGTCTCTTCGGCCCTAACTCTGTGGAGTTTGACTATGGAATTTTCTCTGTAAATGAAAACTGACTGAAATGAAAAGGACCTCAAATAAGATGGCATGTTAGTAAAGCTTCGGCATTGAATGTTCACAATATTTTTGTTTTAATAATTAACAGTTGGGTCTGTCATTGTATCAGGCAGTTTGAGCCTAGTTACAGTTTACTTTGATAAAACCTGCATTGTTATATGGTATTTATATGGTGGGATTAACTGTTTTTAGACCAGGCTAACCTCTAGCTTTTAACCTTCAAAGACAGCAAAAATCAGGTAAAAAAAAAAACACCCTAAGCCATGAGCTGCAAACTATCTTTGCTATTTCACCTCAGCTGACACTTGTAACCCTCACATGAGCTCCCACAACCTGTCATTGACCCTCTGGCCTAGCCACTCAAACCTACTCAAATAACAGGTGTAAATGAAACAAGAAACTATCTGAAGAGAACAGGCAGATTTTCCTGTAAAAAAAAAAAAGATGGAGAAAGAAGTGGTGAAGAGTCACGAGTCCTTAACCAAAAGATGCAGAAAAATGAAGCTGAGTCTCAAAGAGTGAGATAGTTTCATTAAATTGGAATATCTGTTTTCCAAATGCTTGGTACTCAGCGTGGGAACGAGGGGAAGCATCAGCATTCCAGTTAGATAATAGTGCAAAGGATCATGTGCTTCAGACTTGGGAGGAGGGAAGAAAAGTACAGTTTCATAACACATTGGACTGTGTAATTGCCTCTTTTGAAGTTTCTAATCACTTTTCTGTAAGATCAAGTGAAACTGACAAGCAAGACGATTGGAAGACTGACTGTACAATGAGGGCACTTGGGACTCCAACTAGTTTACGTGGTAATTGTTAATTATTTTGAGACTTCTTCTCAAACATAAAACAGATCAGACAAGTTGCCAATTTTTTTTTAAATCCCTGCCAAATAAAAGATGTGGCCATTATTACTGATCCTAGATGAATCATTTGCCTGTGAAGGTGTTATCAAAATACAAGGTCTCCCCTTCAAATATATTTTAAACAATGTTAGCACATTTTCACATGTCACCATTTGACAGTTCCACCATACTTGCTAGTCAGCCACCAGGGAAATTTACATGCATTTGAATTCATCCTGCCAAGCACAGTCATCCCAGACTGACAGCCTATTTAACTGGGTGATAAGTTAATCTGTATAACATTTGATAGATTTCTGTCTTTTACTCAGGCCATACTTTGTGAAAATGATGCAACAAAATTGGCAAATGTGTCGTGTCTCAACTTTTAACCTCAATGAGAATTTTTTTAAAAAAAAAATCGTTTGAGTTGTTATGCATTAATCCAAACTAAATATGGAAGTTAAGCATGACTATTTAAGCTTAAGGAGTAGAATTACATTTCATATTTCTATCATTCCCTCACTGATTGCGAATCATAAAATCAGTAGAGAGATTTTGTCCAAACAGGGGGAAAGAACACCAAATTATTAGTATTGATCTGACTAAAAGTGCCTTTCAAGTTGAAATATGATTACTTGTTAGGAAATTATCTGAGCCACAGTGGTGCAGTGATAAGAGTACAATACTGCAGGCTACTTCTGCTGACTGCCGGCTGACTGCAATTTGGCAGCTCAAATCTCACCAAGCTCAAGGTTGACTCAGCCTTCCATCCTTCCAAGGTGGGTAAAATGAAGACCCAAATTGTTGGGGGCAATAGGCTGACTCTGTAAACTGCTTAGAGAGGGCTGTAAAGCACTGTGATGCATTATATAAGTCTAAGTGCTATTGCTACTTGAAAAGGAGCAGGTATTTCCACACTAAGCCTCAAATAGCATTGTGTTATCCTATTGATCCCAATTCTTTCTGTTTCATTGCAGTCATTAGCATTAGGATGTCAACTTCTGAATTTAATTGCCTGCCCTTCTTCACCAAGAAATACTGATTTGGTTTTCTGACAGTGACACACCTGAAAATTGTGGCATGAACCACTAAGCAAGTTTTACACAGTTTAAAGAATAGCCAAAATTCTCCCATAACCTGTAAACAAACAAACAAAACAACATAAATCCCAGTTTGATTCACATGCATCTGGAAAGACATTCAGAGGGACAGACAAAAGACAAACAGACAAATAGACAAACAGACAGACAGACAGACAGACAGACAATTTTTTCTCCCAAACTGTAAAGATGTGCCCACAAACTCAAACAGAAATGTTGTTGAAGGAATGTTTTAATCATTATACAAGTCCTACAGCTGGTACTTGTAAGCAAAATCAAAATCTAGCAAGAATATTTGATTTTAAATATCTGCTTAGTTTGATTTTGAGTTTGAGTCTTTAAAGGTATTTTTGCATCACTAGGAGAGGCTTCATAAAGATTCCCCTTTAGTCAATCGCTAAAGCCTCAGTGGGATGTTCTGTATTCCAAACATTTTCAATTTTCTAATGCATAGCATGTTGTTTTTAGGACATATATATTCTCCACAAGAAGTCAAGTCAACAGGCAAAATAGAACAAAGCTCCTGCATTCCTGGGGACTTGTCTGAGATCAATCACATATGGTATTTAAGATAATTTATTCATAATCATAAAAGACATACCAGAAAATAATATTTACAGCTTGGTATTTGTAGCTTGGATTACATAGGTAATAACTGGTGCAAATGACACCATCTATTGAAAGTGTTTTTTCTACAAATTTGACTACAAATTTGAATTCAACCATGGCATTATCATATATTGGCAACATATTTTTTTTCTGCCATGTCCTCGTAATGGTCATTTTCAGCTCAGCAAAGAAACAGCCTTTAGTTCTCCTTAGATGTGCCAATATCAACATATTATTTCCCCTTAGTTTGATGCCAACAAACAACACCTTCAAGTTGCTGTTTGCAGTTTATGAAGCTTTGGAGGAGTGGTGATGGTGATAATGACAAAGACTGGGAACAGAGAAAATAGACACAGAATATGGATCAGAAGTAGCGATAACAAATAGCAACGGCACTCTCAGTATATACTGCTTATACAGTATATAACGTATCTATATTGTTTCTTAGTGCTTTACAGCACTCTCTAAGTAGTTTACAGAATCAGTATATCGCCCATTCCAACAATCTGAGTTTGTCATTTTACTGACCTCGGAAGGATGGCAGGCTGAGTCAAGCTTGCGCTATATCCGGACCGAACTTCTGACAGTGAACAGAGTCAGCCTGAAATACTGCATTGTCAGCTCTGTGCCACCACAGCTCACGCTGGTATACATGGCCAAGCTGGCACTTGCTGCTTTTTCAAAATGATAGTACAGGTTACAATGTCAATTCTGCAAGCTTCTCCCAATTTGTATAGGCAATATCATTAGTCACATGCCAGCAGGGGGCGAGTTTGGGTTGCAATGCTATGGTGCTGATTTTCTCATTCTTTCATTGTCACAGCCATTTGGCCAGTGATTTTGAAGCTATGTTGATGTTAAGAGTGGTTATTGTGATGTACAGGTTACATTATCATTGTGAGAGGATAGAAACTAGGAGATCAGTGAAATAATACATTTCTGTAACTGCAGGTAGTCTTCAACTTATGATAGGTTAAGTACTTATAACTTGGTTCTAAAGTTTTGACTGCTGCTTGCCACCTCCCCCCACCCCCCCGCCCATGGCCACATAATCATATTTTGGGTGCTTGGCAACTGGCACATATTTACCATCATTTGCAATGTGACCTGACATCACAAAACTGCAATTTCCTTTTTTTTTTATGCAAAAAAACCCCTACCATTTAGTTCTGGTTTGCGGCAAAAATTTCTCATAGCAAATGATGGGTTTCCTTAACAACTGAAGAGTTCCCTTAACAACCGCCACAAAAAAGCTTGTAAAATTGTGCCCAGCAACATTTATTTTATTTATTTTAATTTATTTATTTTGTCAAGCATGCGTTAGATAACAGATATAAGTATAAACATGATTACTAATACATGAAATGGATACAAATAAAAGGAAACATTCAGACAGGGATGGAAGGTACGCTGGGCGCTTATGCACACCCCTTACAGACCTCTTAGGAATGGGGTGAGGTCAACAGTAGACACTCTAAGGTTAAAGTTTTGAGGATTTGGGGAAGAAACCACAGAATCAGGTAGTGCATTCCAGATATTGACCACTCTGTTGATGAAGATGTATTTCCTGCAATCAAGTTTAGTGCGGTTTACCTTAAGTTTGTATCTATTGTGTGATCATGTATTGTTGTGGTTGAAGCTGAAGTAGTCACTTCACTGAAGTAGGATATTGCAATAGATAACTTTATGTACTATGCTTAGGTCAGATCAAAGGCGGCATAGTTCGAAGTTGTCTAAGCCTAAAATTTCAAGTCTGTATTCTGTTGGTATTCTGTTGTAAGTAGAGGAGTGAAAGACTCTTCTCGTAAGATATCTCTGGATTCTCTCAATTGTATTAACGTCCGATATGCAGTGCGGGTTCCAGACAGATGAGCTGTATTCAAGAATTGGTCTAGCAAACGTTTTGTATGCTCTAGTTAGTAGTACAATATTACCGGTGAAAAAGCTATACAGAATTAAATTAACAACTCTTAATACCTTTTTGACAATGTTGTTACAGTGGGCTCTGGCAGTTAGATCATTAGAGATGAGTACTCCAAGATCCTTGACAGAGTGAGGGTCTTCTTCAAGGTCATGTCTGTCCAGCTTGTATTTTATCTTCTGATTTGCCAATATGTAAGACAGAGCATTTGTTGGTTGAGATTTGAAGTTGCCACTTGTTTGACCATTCTGACACATAGTCAAGGTCTTTTTGAAGGGTAGCAGCATTATCGGTGGTGTTGAATAGTTTTACATCATCAGCGAATAAAACACAATTGCTTTTAATATGATCACAAATGTCATTTATGTAAAGTATAAAGAGAGCTGGTCCTAGGACATTGCCTTGGGGGACACTGCTGTTGATAGATACAGGATTTGATAGGGTGCTCCCTATTTTGACCATTTGTTGCCTGTTGATATGAATGCAGCTATCCAATTATGCAGGCACCCGGAGATGCCATAAGAACTAAAGTTTTAGAAGTAGTTTGTCGTGTACAACTGAATCAAAGGCTTTACAGAAGCCTTTGCATTTATTGCTTTGCCCTGATTGAGTTGTGAATGATAAATGTAATGGGCAGTGTCCATTATGGTTGTAAGTCAAGGATTACCTATACCACTGAGGAAGGAGGGATGGACAGAGCTTGCCATTGTCCATGCTCCACGGTTGCCACAATAAGTCAAAACTCTGTTCAGTTATAATACCAGCTCAAAGTTCCATTAAACACGATCGTAGCTTAATAGAGGCATTTCCCTGTCTTAAGACAAATGTATGGTGGGCCCAACAGTGTTCTTGCATTCTGCCAAATCTCATTTCTTCTCTTCATGCAGTGCACACCTGTGGCTTGTTGACAATACCAAAATGAGAACAACTGAACACCCTACGACTCTCATGATGGATCGGCACAGAGGTACTTATCACAGGTGTTACTGTAATTTTGATATATTAGGAAAATTCACAACGTTCAGTAGCCTCTAATCCTCATCTCTGTTTATGGGTTGTTGTGTGGCATACATTAATACAAGTACTTTTCTTCCCCCCCTTTTTAAAATACCCTCCTAAGAAAGATTATGAACATTTATTTTCCTCTACCTTGTTTCTTGTTTTTTAATGTTATTAACATTTTGTATAATGAAAACTACAATAACCATTCTAATTTTCATTGTTTAAAAAATTATCGAATGTATAAAAAGGAGAAGGAAAAGCTCAGCAGCTGTGTTGCAATCTCTTTTTTTTTTTAAAGGAAAGGAAAAAGATGATGAAGAAAAGAAGAAGAAGAAGAAGAAGAATGGAAATTGTGCCAATTTGAAAATGACTGTGAATCCATTGGTAGTCTTGTCTGAAAGCTGAGCTGATTTATTTCTGGCTTCACTTTACTAAAAAAAAACCACTATAAAACATGTATTTAAAATGCTGTGCCTTCATGGTTTTTGTGTTCTCTCTTGCAAACGTTTTTACTTGTCTCCAGCAGTTTGCTGGTTAAAAGAAACATAATTATTATGCATACTGAGACATACATACATACATACCAGTGGTGGGATTCAACCAAATTTACTACCAGTTCGGTGGGCATGGCTTGGTGGGCGTGGCAGAGGGAGGATACCGCAAAATCCCCATTCCATCCCCACCCTACCAACCTGCTTTCCAGCTCCATTCTCCTGTGCAGGACAACAAAAGAAGACCCAGCTGATCAGCTGGGACTCGGGAGGCAGAGAATAGATGGGGGTTTGGCCGGTTCTCCAAACTACTCAAAATTTCCTCTACCAGTTCTCCAGAACTGGTCAGAACCTGCTAAATTCCACTTCTTATACATACATACATACATACATACATACATACATACATACATACTGAGACAAATGCATGTAACATTTTGAATTCCAAGCACTTTTTCTCTAAAATGCAGTACTGATTTTTAACCATGTTATTGTACTGTAGGTACTACTGATGAGTCAATACGAAATGCTTGTATGTACCTTTGTTCATCTTTTGGCCATATTGTTTAAATTATTAAAAAGGACTAATTGTTTTAAATATTGATTTTTTTTCTTTTTTGAGAATCAAATGCAAATACGGCTAGTCTCTCGAATTACAACCATAATTGAGCCCAGAATTTATGTTGCTAAGTGAGACATTTGTTAAGTATGTTTTGCCCCATTTTATGACCTTTCTGGACACAGTTGTTTAGTGAATCAGCACAGTTGTTAAGTTATTGCTGCGGTTGTTAAGTGAATCTGGCTTCCCCATTGACTTTGCTTGTCAGAAGGTCACAAAAAGTGATCACATGATCCGGAGACATTGCAGCCATCACAAATTTGAGCCAGTTGCCAAACATGTCAGTTTTGATCACATGACCCCTGAGGATGCCACAGCAGGCGTAAATGTGCAAAACAATCTTAAGGCATAAGGGGGTGCTCTTTGAGCTTGCTTGTTTTCTTGCAAATGTTTCCCAAACTAGGTAACATCATCAGTGCTAGTAAGGAATGGAGTTTGCTTTCAGTTTATAACCTGGTGGCTTGCCATGTCAGACTCGGTGGGGCAAAGATTCTTTGGTTAGGCTGTTTACTGTTGGCTTCTTTGGCAGTTTCTTGATTGTAATATTGTTGCTCTGATGCAGTGGTGGTATTCAGCCAGTTCACACTGATCGAGCAAGAATTTGGCGTGGGTCACCAAACCCGTAGTAAGTTCTGCCTGGCCATGCACCCGACGCAGTCGCCCTTCTGTCCAATGCTTGCTGCCTGCCTGACGCTTGCCTGAGGTATTTCTTTTTTTCCTTCCTGACAATCAGCTGTACATAGATCAGCTGTGCCGGGATTCCACTTGCTGAGGCCCAGGAAGGCAAAAAATGGCTCATTCCCCCCCTCCTCCATTTTTTGCCTTCCTGAGCTTCAGAGGAGCCTTAGGGGAGCAACCCCCACTGAGGCTCTTCTGAGTCCAGGAAGATCCCAAAGTGGAGCGTGGAGGGGTGCTGCGTGCCCCTCCCATGGTGTTTTTTTTTCTCTTCCTGAGCCTCAGAGGAGCCTAAGGGAGCAAATACACTCTGCCTTAGGTTCCTCTGAGGCCTCGAAGACCCCCGACATGGGTGGGGGCTGCAAAAAAGCAAAAAAAAAAAAAAAAAAGCCACGCCCACCCAATCACATGGCCATACCCACCAAGCCATGCCCACAGAACCGGTAGTAAAAAAATTTGAATCCCACCACTGATCTGATGTTAACGTTGGAGTTAATCTATGTTGATCTGTGTGGTGATTGTTGTTGGAAAGGTGCTTTTGGGGTTTTTTGTTTCCCTTTTGGCTGGTTGTTTGTCTCTTTGACATAGTTCTATAGATGTTGGTAATGTCTATGTTCTATTGATGGTTAATTTGTCAGAGTGTCAGGCTTCTAGAAATTCCCTGGTGTTTTTTGGATTTGGCTTGACATAGGATGGTCACATTTTCCCAACTGAAACTACGACTAACTCTATATGTCTATATGTTGTGAAATTAAAGAATTGTCCTCATGTCTTCTGAGAATCTATAAGACCACTCCCACCAACACTGACAGGGCAAGTCAGTAGACTATAAACTTACAGCAAACGTCACTCCTTACTAGCACTAATGATATTACCTAGTTTGGGTAATGAAATGTCTGCAAGAAAACAAGCAATCTCAGAGAGCACCAAATAGCCCTCATATCAATCCTGAGCTACAAATAGTCTCCTTTAGTAATCTTAAGTCATTTTTTCAGTACTTTTGTAACTTTGAACAGTCTCTAAACTGTTGTAAATCGAGAGCTAGTTATATGTACATATGCTTTATATAGAATGATTTCTTTGCAACAGCAAAGAATAGGGAGGATATTATATTGCTTTATTACACTCTAAGTGATATATACCATTGATATAGACAAATGTACCTTGTGTTTTATAATCCAATTAATAATAAAGTTAAAAATAGGGATATAGTCAGTACTATATTGTTTTTATGATAAAAATACTTGGAAAATAATGTGTGCACTAACTATGATGATACAAATAGATAGGAGATAGTTCGCACCTATTCACTAGAACCGGTTGTTAACATTCTAAGCCGTTTGGAGAACCAGTTGTTAGAAGAAATTACTGGCCTAATCCTGTAAGGAAGGCAGGAAGGAAACATTCTGGTGTTGCTCACAGAAACTGCCTCTCTATTAACCCTTCTTGGCAGGACTAGACTTCCTATCTCAGGAACATCTCTGGAGTTTTCTTCCCTTCTTTGCTGGTACTTTGCTTGTGTGGAATGACCATTCCAAGTTACAATGGCACTGAAAAAAGTGACCATGACTATTTTTCTCACTTACAACTGTTGCAGCATCCCCTTAGTCATGAGAGGCCAGGCGAGGAAAGGCGTGCCTCGATGTGAGTGATATTGAGTTGACTACACCCAGCCAATAACATGACCACCAAGCCACGTCCACCCAGTCACATGACCACCAAGCCACACCCAGCACCTAAGCCATGCCCACAGAACCAGTTGTTAAAAAATTTGAATCCCACCCCTGGATAGATAGATAGATGGATGAATGGATGGATGGATAGATAGAGAGATAGATAAATAGATATGATAGATATGATAGATAGACAGACTGATCTATGTAGAACAGAGCAACAGAAGTAAAGTAATTTGATATGCTTCATAAGATAAAATATGGATTTTAACTTAAGACCAAATAACAGAAAATTATTCATTTTATTGCTTCAGAATATAGTCTTCTGTTAGGTAACCCAATTAGACAAATTCAGGAAGACAAGGTCTAACAAAGGTTACTGAACAGAAAAAAACAGCAGCAAAATTCGCTGAAATGCCTTGGCTGCTCTCTCTTCCTTACTTGTTGCTCTCAAGAGTTTTCATAGCATTGGATTAAGGCACCTTTTCTGAGATCTGAATGCCCAAGTCCAGTTTATTTATAAAGCACACTGTAAGACATCTGTTCATTCTGGCTTTTAAACTAGTAGCAAATTTATTTCTGGCAAAGTAGTTACCGGCTAGATGCACAGAGCACTCAAATTTTGGCTGATAGAAGAGTTTGGGGTTTTTAAATTATTCTTCCAGCTTTTCCTGGCTTTTCCCTGGTTAAAAAATGCTTATGATGAAAAACATCATTGCTGGCAAAATTAGCCAAACAACATTGATACTTTGCAAATAATGCCATTTTAGAAGTTCCCCAAATTACAACAGAGAGTCCTAATATTGAAAAGAATATAATAAAATTGCTTATTCCGTTTTTAAATAATTATTTATTTTATATGTAAACTTCTTTTCTTCTTTGGCAAATACCCCAAAGCAACTAACAAAATTTGAAAAACCAGAAAATAAAATATGGTGTTTGAAACATACAGTAATATACTTTATTTAAGATAAATTTTAAAATGCTGATGGATTATGCAACCCATTCAGGTAAAGCTACACATATGTTTGTATTATATCTAAGGTTCCATTACAGATACTACTGCGTAATCTGCATTCTTGAGATCTAAAGGATTCCTTCCATTTTTACTTGGAGTCAAGCTAGAAAACCACACAGTGTTTTAAGTTACCAGGCACCAAATAAACTGACTCTCAGTAAAGTGATGATGCTTTGAACTCAGACAAAAATCCCCACTTATTTGCAAAATCTAAATATAAGCTTCAGTAGACATGTGCATCTGTAATAAACAGATCTACTGCAAATGTCTCAAAAAGCAAATGTTATTTAACTCCATAGACATATCGAGCCAAAATGACACTACAGCCCAGCGTCATATCTACATTAAGATGCCTTATAATTTATTATAAACACTTGCATGGAGGGAAAGATCTAACTGTCTGATGAAGATGCCAACCCCTGTGGGTATATCAGCATACCGTACCTGTAAAAACAAACAAAAAATACTTCTCATTAGCCTGTCTCTGTAGAGTGATAGCAGGACGGGAAAGCTTTACGTAGCTACTGAGTGTTTCCCTTCTGTACATTTCTGAAAACAACACCGGCTTTTAAGAGATATTTCTAACTTGCAATAAATTGCCTACCCTAGAAGAAACGGTGCACTTGGCAGGGCCAGCTACCTCCCACCACATTTGATTAATCAACAGCTCTTCCTACAAAGCTCAATGCCCAGGTGTTTCCAGAAATGCAGAATCTTTTCTTGGGTGGGCAGCTACATGTTTGCTCCCTTTTGATCTTCCTTATGATAGCATTATCATTGCGTAAATCTCCATCCCTGTGGTGTATATCTCATAATTAATCTCAGTAGAACTCCCTCATATTGTTCTTATTTATTCATATAACTCTTTCCTTTGACCTCTCCCGTTCTGGGCTTTCTTGTGGTCCATGGCTGTTGGCTGAGGTACAAAACGCATGCAGGGATTCTCTTTTACAAAAGCCAACTGGTATCACCTGCCAGTCCACCCTGTGATGGCTTCTTGATCATTAAAAGTTGAGGGTATGACATGTTTTTCTAACCTTTACCCATTTTCATTTCCCATTGGTTTTCTTGACTCCTTTTCTTGAAATTATAACTTTTTCCTGAAACAGAAGTATTTGGAGAGCAACTTCAGACCCACTGTAACATATTCTTTTGTACTTAATAAATAGTTTTTATTAATTCCAATTGTATCAGTTGGGGAAGACTCCTAATTAACTGTATCAAAGCAGGCATAAAGAGGGTATATATGCTTGTATGAAATTTATAAACCGCCTATAAAGATTACAAGCGAGGTACAGGAGCATAGATAAAATACATGCAATAAATATGATAAAATAAAAGCATATATTTACATAATAACAACAACCATACATCATAAACCCACTAAAATAGTGATATCCCATTATATATTTATAACCAAGATTAATGTAAGGAAACAGGAAGCAATTTGCATAATAAAGAAAACTCATTCTGAAGGAGATTTTACCATTTACAGATATGTTCAGAACAATAAATATAAGGGAAGAATTTATATCATCCCCAAACAGCAACTGATCACAAAATTCTGTAAATAATCCAGACAGTCTTTTTTCTGAACAAAAGAACTGTGTTATGTTCAACAAGTTATTACTGCCTTTCTTTGTCCCTCACTTATGCAGGATACGTTTGAGTTGTACACGCTGCCAGCAAAGATTGATCTTGGCTATATTAAAAAGCTTAAGAGGCATGTTTTTTATACTTCTGAGTGAAACAAGTGGCAGACTTTTCCAGCTATGTGGGCACTTGTTTACTTAGTTCTTGATTTCATAAATTGTCTAACTACTTGTCAATGCTATGTCCTGTCTTGCTGTTGAAGGTTTACTTAAAAATTTAACAAAATGACAGTAACTTTAAATGCAGGGGCTGGATAATGTGTCTGATTTTCCTGGCAGCATTTGTACTGTAAATGTACAGGAAGAAAATAAGTTCATGTATCCAGATCAAATAAATCTATTTCTTTTTGAGTATTTTATTATGGATTCCATTTTTCTAGGGATATTAGTTTTGATAAACAAATCCACAGGAATGTAAGATTGCCTAGTGAAATGAAGTCTGTATCTTAAGTTAGACCATGTGAAAAGAAAAGATGCACTTTATTTCACTATTTGTTTGCTAGTTTTATGCCTCACTTTTAATACAGCACTTCAAGGTGGGTATGTGTGCACTTATTCTATTTTTCTCACAGTCAACAACCCCGTAAGGCAGGTTTGGGTTGACAGTTGGTTTATTTGTTTATTTATTAGAGTTTTGTCCCATTTTTATTACTTTATAAGTAACTCAAAGCAACAAACATGCCTAATATCCCTCCTTTCTCTTATTTTCCCCACAACAGCAACTCTATGAGGTGAGATGGATTGAGGGAGGGAGGGAGGGAGAGAGAGAGAGAGACTTTCTTGCCTAAGGCAGGATTAGAACACACAGATTCCAGGTTTCTTGACCCCTCCCCAACTTTACCCTGTACTATTGGCCCTCTTTTATTACCTCTCAGTAATTGTTCAAAGTCAGCTATTGAATTTCTGTGATGGAGGATGGCCTTGAACTTAGATATCCCTGACACCAATACAACATCTTCACTATTAAACCACTATGGTTCTCAATCAAGCAAAGTAAATGTGTGGCTGTCAGATTTGGAATAAACAAGATGAAATGAATTGATCATTAGACGTTATGCTTATGTCCCAAATAGTATCTCTCAATCCCATAGATTCCCATTACATGTTCTTTTTCTGTGCCTTCTTTTTTAACACTGTAATTCCAGATACCTAAGTCTATTCAGAATGATGATGTTCAAAGTTAATAAAAGGTTTCCGCAAACTCGGTAATATGCTACCATGTTGCTTTCAAGACATAGACTGTGCTGGAAGATTACATTAAAGTCCATCATGCTGTTCTCTTTTTCAGTGACAATGGTTTGGCAATATCAAGTTGGGAAGGCAAATGACATTTCCCCATTGAAATACATAATTTGACTTTTGTGTTCCTTATTTTGCACTGCAGTGACATGTTCCGGAGTGTCCCCGAAGACTAGTATTCCTGCCAAGCAATGCAAGACATCATACATAATATTAGTAATTACAATATAGTCACAGATGGATGGACATATGGGCAAAGGTCCCCTTTAAGCTCAATAATATCACTCCAGTTTATCTCTGCTTTCCTTTGTCTACAAGTTTTTAGTTGTGGAGAAAAATAGGCAGATGAAATGGAGGGACCAAATTACACAAAGAAAGAATTCTTTTAAAGCTTCATTAAAAACGCTCAAAGTGATACCCTGCATGTACTCCACCATTATTATCCCTCATTTCAGAAACTGAACATTTAAAAATATTTGGTATATTTACTCTTTGTATTCTTAGACCTTCTTTAAAACAATTCATTATACTGTACATTGTTTATAAATAATCTGTACATATTACAAATCAGACATTACCAACAATCAATTTCAATTGTATGTGAGTTCACAAAAATATTCATTCTGAGTTTAATAAAACTTAATAAAACTTAATAAAACTTACCGCCATGGAATTATACATGGATCTTAGTTATATCCAACAATTTAGGCAGAAAGTTTCAGAGTACAAGATGACCAACATTAATTAGGACAATTTCAGATGTGACAACTCTCTATTGAATGACAGAACAATGCAATTCATAATATTATTCAAGAGAAAAACAAGTTAGACATGAGCATTTTCATCGCATTCATGATCAGCTAGTACATAGCAATTTTATCAGCTTCCGTGGGAAATGCACAAACATGTTATTCTAGCATAAGATGCATTTTTAAAAAAATCTTCGGTATACATAATCATTGAGATTAAAAATTGATAACAATCAAGTCTCAAAGAGGAAAACAGGATCTGGAATATTTGTGGGTGTTCAACTTCTATAGTCTTGGAATTGCTGGAGGTTGCCATTGAAAGCCAGGAAAAGATGCTGTTTCTTTAATGAATGTCGAAAGGGATGATATGCACATATCTGTGCACTCTGAATCACCTCTCTCCCTTTCAATCCAGATCAGTATCCAATCCTATTAAGCAGGAATGTTGCCTTCTCTGTCGTGTTTTGGTGAGGGTTAATTAAGAGACTGAGTTAGAAGGAAGAGTATAAAAAATGTATCTCCTATTCTGTCATACACTAATATTTTAAGTAGACATCTGTCTGCCGAACTCTGGTCTACAGTAGCTGTTTCATTATTGCTGGAGCAAAAGACAGAGCAGAGCCTGCAAAATTATCCTGCACAGGAGGAAGACACACCTTGATAATTTTTTGATATTCATCTTCTAAGATGTTTTTCTGGTGGGCAAACATGACTTTTTCTGCCAGCAGACAACTGCAACCATAATGGCCAGGACATCAGAGGAGCAAGGGACCTGTTTAACTATGTATTGAGTCCTCACTTCTGTGGAGTTATTGTTATACTAGTTTTGCATTTCAGATTTGCAGAGAACAAAATGCAAAAAAATATATAGTTCATTTTCCTTGAACTAATGCACAGTAATCACCATGTTAGAATTCACCTACATTTGCTTGCTTGCTTGCTTGCTTGTTTATGGTATTCCAGAAAATTTCTCCCACACCAACATTCAAAAGCATCAATACTGTTTCAATTCTGCTTCTTCCAAGTCCAACCTTCACTTCCTTAAAGGGAAAACCACTTCTTGCACAATACTGATCTTTGTAGGTAAGACTCATCCTGGGATATCTTCCATGGCTTTCATTGTTACTCAACCAAATGCTAGTCTACGTTGTATTTCTCAATTTGCTTGTTCCTTTTTTTTGTCGATAGTCAAGCCTAAAAGGCAGAACCTATTCACTAATTCACTCTCCTTCTTGTCAATTTTATGCTTAGTTGCTATATAAGTTATTAGTTTGATCTTAATGATTAATTGTACAAACTGGGAGAATGGACAAGAGAGAGTAAGAGAAATATTTAATGTTTCTTTAATAAAGTTCTTCAAAGAGCTAATTTCTAAAAGACAATTATGATAGTTGTCATAATTTGCCCACAATTTTGATGGATGGCACCTCTTAGACCAGGGCTGTCAAACTCCCAGCCCGCGGGCCAGATGCATCATACACTAGCCATGCCCACACCCAGTTTAACAAAGCGGGGAAAGTCCTGATACATCACATGACACCGCCGTGATGAGGCGAGTTGGACACCCTTCTCTTACACATTCCAGAGTCTATTCAGCCGAGGAATTCTTAGCCAGTGATAGAGCACAAAATTAGGAAAATATATTAGATCCTCTTTGCCAGATATATATATATATATATATATATATATATATATATATATATATATATATATATATATGTAGATCTTTGGTTGTTCGGGTTTCTCCCGCGTAAGATTCAAAGTATCTAGGCAACGTTTCGATGAAGTCTCATTCATCATCTTCAGGCTTCTGTCTCCGGCTCTGTGCTTTTCAGAGTAATGTGAGATTGCAGCTGCTTCCTCCTTTTAACTGTCAGTGGGGTGGGACTTGATTGGGTGGGGGCTTGGCTGTGTTCTGATTGGGTGGGGGTGTGTTCTCATTGGTAGGGGGTTTGGTTGTGTTCTGATTGGTTGGGGGGTTAGCCGTGTTCTGATTGGTTGGAGGCGTGTTCTGTTCAGGTGGGGGCTTGGCTGTGCTCCGGTTAGTCTTAGTTGCTGGGGGATTTGAGCTGGTGAGTTGTGATCTTGCTGTTTGGCTTCTAGTTCGTGGTCCTGTTGCATCTTCATAGTGGGTGTCGGTTTGCTTCATGTATGGCTCGGAGGGGTTTGAAGTGGGTAGTGATGCAGCTGCAGTGCAGCTTCTGGTCCATGGTCGTGTCTCATCTTCTGAGTGGGTGGGAGTCTGTTTTCTACATGGAAGTGTGGTGGTGGCATCTTGTGTGGCTCTCATGGGTGTGGGTCTGGTGTCCTTCTTCATGTTAGGTACTGCCTGTTCATGAGGGCGGGTTTCCAAATGGCTGGAAGGCGGGAGGTGTCATCTCGTTTGTTCATGCTGTGTGGGCGTTTTTCTATCTCTATGGCTTCTCTGATTATTCTGCTGTTGAAGTGTTCGGTTTTGGCGATAGTTCTGGTATTTTTAAAATCAATTTCATGTCCTGTGGCTTTGAGGTGTTGGACCAGGGAAGAGGTCGTTTCTTCTTTTTTGATTGAGTTCTTATGTTCTTCAATGCGTGCACTTATTCTTCTGTTAGTTTGTCCAATGTATGTGGTAGGGCAGGCAGTGCAGGGGATTTCGTATACTCCTTGGTTTTCTAATTCGATTTTGTCTTTGGGGTTTCTTAGGATGGTGGATATTTTTCTGTTTGTGCAGAATGCTGTTTTGATGTTGTGTTTTTGGAGGATCTTGCTGATTTTGTCTGTAGTGCCTTTTATATATGGGAGGAGGGCTTTGCCGTTTTCTTGTTCTCTGTCTTGGATTTTGGTTGGGGTTTCTTTTTGGATTAGGTGGGTAATTTTCTTTCTTTGGAATCCATTGGCTGTAAGTACGTTGGTGAGAGTGTGTAGTTCGGTTTTTGGTGTTGTTCATCGGCTAAGCATTTTGTTCTGGAAATGAGTGTCTTGGCTACGGAATTGATCTGTGCTGGGTGGTGGTGTGAGAGTGCATGTAGATAGCGGTTAGTGTGTGTTTTCTTCCGGTAGATGGTGTGTCCTAGGGAGCCATTGGATCTTTTGTATACCAAGACATCTAGGAAGGGAAGTTGGTTGTTGGCTTCTGTTTCCATGGTGAATTGTATTTTGGGGTGTAGGCTGTTGAGGTGTGTGAGGAAGTTGTTCAGTTTTTCTTTCCCATGTGGCCAGATTATGAAGGTGTCATCTACGTATCTGAGCCAGAGTTTGGGTTTGTGGTCGTATTTTTCTAGAGCTTGTGTTTCAAAGTGTTCCATGTAGAGGTTAGCGATGACAGGTGAGAGGGGTGATCCCATGGGTGCTCCTTCTATTTGTTTGTATTTTTGTCCATTGTAGGTGAAGTATGTATTGGATAGGCAGTGGTTGGTTAGATCTAGGATGTGCTTGGGGGTTGTATTTGTTTTGGATGGCTGTCAAGGCTTCTTTTATTGGCACTTGGGTGAAGAGGGATATGACATCGAAGCTTACTAGTAGGTCGCTAGGTTGTAAGTTTTGTTTCTTTATGATCTCGATGAACTGGAATGAGTTTCTTACGTGTGAGTTGATGGATTCTGCATAAGGTTGTAGTTGTTTGGCGAGAAATTTGGCTAGGTTTTGTAGAGGTGAGCCTATGGAGCTGACTATTGGTCTGAGTGGGGTTCCTTCTTTGTGTATTTTGGGGAGACCATAAAGCTTGGGGCATCTGGATGATTTTTCTCTGGGTATGATTCGTTGCTGGATTTCTTCACTGATGGGGGAGGCTTTTATTTTGGATTTGGTAGTTTTTTCTAGGTAAGTGGTGGGGTCTGTCTTTAGGGGTTTGTATGTGGGGTCTTGGAGTAGGTTGGTTAGCTTGGTTTGGTAGTCAGATGTGTTCATAACCACTGTCGCATTGCCCTTGTCTGCTGGTAGGATTATTATGCTGGTGTCTTTTTTCAGGTTAAGTAGTGCAGTTTGTTCTTCTTTGGATAAGTTGCTTTTGGGTGGTTTGCTAGTGCAGAGGATGTTGGTGATTTCGAGTCTGATTTTGTTAGCATCATCAGGGTTGGTTTTGGTCAGGCTGGTTTCAACTCCACATATGATGGTTTCTGTGGGGATGTGTTTGGGAGCGACAGCAAAGTTGAATCCTTTTGAAAGGACCTTGGTTTCAGCTTCAGTGAGGATCTTGTCTGAGATGTTGTGCAATGTTTGTTTCATGTGTGGCTGTGGGGAGGGGAGTTGGTTTCTGGCATTGTTGTAGTTTCCTGAGTTTGTTGGTGTGAGTATCTGTCTTGAGGGTGGTCTGTGTTTCGGCTCTCCAGACAGCAAGTTGTTTGGATTTGTCCCAAAGTAGAGGGTGAATCTTGTTGCTGAGTCTGAGGTGGAGTGTGAGGAGATCTTTGTTGATTTGGTCTAGGAGAAACCTTTTCGTGTGAAGTTCATTTCTAATTAGGGCCAGTTCTGTTCTTTTAAGGATGCGTTTGGTGGCTGCTGTGTTGGTGTGGAATTTCAATTGGAAGCTTGTGGGAATTAAATTTTGATCTCGGCAGTTGCATAGGAATGCAAGGTCACATAAAATGGAGGCTCTTTGGACTTCAAGTTTTTCATAAGTCCTGGTCAGATGGTGGGTTTCCTCCCCGTAGAGGTGCAATATTTGTTTTCTGAGGTTCTCGCGGGTATTTATATGTAGATCTTTGGTTGTTCGGGTTTTCTCCCGCGTAAGATTCAAAGTATCTAGGCAACGTTTCGATGAAGTCTCATTCATCATCTTCAGGCTTCTGTCTCCGGCTCTGTGCTTTTCAGAGTAATGTGAGATTGCAGCTGCTTCCTCCTTTTAACTGTCAGTGGGGGTGGGACTTGATTGGGTGGGGGCTTGGCTGTGTTCTGATTGGGTGGGGGTGTGTTCTCATTGGTAGGGGGTTTGGTTGTGTTCTGATTGGTTGGGGGTTAGCCGTGTTCTGATTGGTTGGAGGCGTGTTCTGTTCAGGTGGGGCTTGGCTGTGCTCCGGTTAGTCTTAGTTGCTGGGGGATTTGAGCTGGTGAGTTGTGATCTTGCTGTTTGGCTTCTAGTTCGTGGTCCTGTTGCATCTTCATAGTGGGTGTCGGTTTGCTTCATGTATGGCTCGGAGGGGTTTGAAGTGGGTAGTGATGCAGCTGCAGTGCAGCTTCTGGTCCATGGTCGTGTCTCATCTTCTGAGTGGGTGGGAGTCTGTTTTCTACATGGAAGTGTGGTGGTGGCATCTTGTGTGGCTCTCATGGGTGTGGGTCTGGTGTCCTTCTTCATGTTAGGTACTCGTCTGTTCATGAGGGCGGGTTTCCAAATGGCTGGAAGGCGGGAGGTGTCATCTCGTTTGTTCATGCTGTGTGGGCGTTTTTCTATCTCTATGGCTTCTCTGATTATTCTGCTGTTGAAGTGTTCGGTTTTGCGATAGTTCTGGTATTTTTAAAATCAATTTCATGTCCTGTGGCTTTGAGGTGTTGGACCAGGGAAGAGGTCGTTTCTTCTTTTTGATTGAGTTCTTATGTTCTTCAATGCGTGCACTTATTCTTCTGTTAGTTTGTCCAATGTATGTGGTAGGGCAGGCAGTGCAGGGGATTTCGTATACTCCTTGGTTTTCTAATTCGATTTTGTCTTTGGGGTTTCTTAGGATGGTGGATATTTTTCTGTTTGTGCAGAATGCTGTTTTGATGTTGTGTTTTTGGGGGATCTTGCTGATTTTGTCTGTAGTGCCTTTTATATATGGGAGGAGGGCTTTGCCGTTTTCTTGTTCTCTGTCTTGGATTTTGGTTGGGGTTTCTTTTTGGATTAGGTGGGTAATTTTCTTTCTTTGGAATCCATTGGCTGTAAGTACGTTGGTGAGAGTGTGTAGTTCGGTTTTTTGGTGTTGTTCATCGGCTAAGCATTTTGTTCTGGAAATGAGTGTCTTGGCTACGGAATTGATCTGTGCTGGGTGGTGGTGTGAGAGTGCATGTAGATAGCGGTTAGTGTGTGTTTTCTTCCGGTAGATGGTGTGTCCTAGGGAGCCATTGGATCTTTTGTATACCAAGACATCTAGGAAGGGAAGTTGGTTGTTGGCTTCTGTTTCCATGGTGAATTGTATTTTGGGGTGTAGGCTGTTGAGGTGTGTGAGGAAGTTGTTCAGTTTTTCTTTCCCATGTGGCCAGATTATGAAGGTGTCATCTACGTATCTGAGCCAGAGTTTGGGTTTGTGGTCGATATTTTCTAGAGCTTGTGTTTCAAAGTGTTCCATGTAGAGGTTAAGCGATGACAGGTGAGAGGGTGATCCCATGGGTGCTCCTTCTATTTGTTTGTATTTTTGTCCATTGTAGGTGAAGTATGTATTGGATAGGCAGTGGTTGGTTAGATCTAGGATGTGCTTGGGGGGGTTGTATTTGTTTTGGATGGCTGTCAAGGCTTCTTTTATTGGCACTTGGGTGAAGAGGGATATGACATCGAAGCTTACTAGTAGGTCGCTAGGTTGTAAGTTTTGTTTCTTTATGATCTCGATGAACTGGAATGAGTTTCTTACGTGTGAGTTGATGGATTCTGCATAAGGTTGTAGTTGTTTGGCGAGAAATTTGGCTAGGTTTTGTAGAGGTGAGCCTATGGAGCTGACTATTGGTCTGAGTGGGGTTCCTTCTTTGTGTATTTTGGGGAGACCATAAAGCTTGGGGCATCTGGATGATTTTTCTCTGGGTATGATTCGTTGCTGGATTTACCGATTTTACCGAAAGAAAACACACACTAACCGCTATCTACATGCACTCTCACACCACCACCCAGCACAGATCAATTCCGTAGCCAAGACACTCATTTCCAGAACAAAATGCTTAGCCGATGAACAACACCAAAAAACCGAACTACACACTCTCACCAACGTACTTACAGCCAATGGATTCCAAAGAAAGAAAATTACCCACCTAATCCAAAAAGAAACCCCAACCAAAATCCAAGACAGAGAACAAGAAAACGGCAAAGCCCTCCTCCCATATATAAAAGGCACTACAGACAAAATCAGCAAGATCCTCCAAAAACACAACATCAAAACAGCATTCTGCACAAACAGAAAATATCCACCATCCTAAGAAACCCCAAAGACAAAATCGAATTAGAAAACCAAGGAGTATACGAAATCCCTGCACTGCCTGCCCTACCACATACATTGGACAAACTAACAGAAGAATAAGTGCACGCATTGAAGAACATAAGAACTCAATCAAAAAAGAAGAAACGACCTCTTCCCTGGTCCAACACCTCAAAGCCACAGGACATGAAATTGATTTTAAAAATACCAGAACTATCGCCAAAACCGAACACTTCAACAGCAGAATAATCAGAGAAGCCATAGAGATAGAAAAACGCCCACACAGCATGAACAAACGAGATGACACCTCCCGCCTTCCAGCCATTTGGAAACCCGCCTCATGAACAGACGAGTACCTAACATGAAGAAGGACACCAGACCCACACCCATGAGAGCCACACAAGATGCCACCACCACACTTCCATGTAGAAAACAGACTCCCACCCACTCAGAAGATGAGACACGACCATGGACCAGAAGCTGCACTGCAGCTGCATCACTACCCACTTCAAACCCCTCCGAGCCATACATGAAGCAAACCGACACCCACTATGAAGATGCAACAGGACCACGAACTAGAAGCCAAACAGCAAGATCACAACTCACCAGCTCAAATCCCCAGCAACTAAGACTAACCGGAGCACAGCCAAGCCCCACCTGAACAGAACACGCCTCCAACCAATCAGAACACGGCTAACCCCCAACCAATCAGAACACAACCAAACCCCTACCAATGAGAACACACCCCACCCAATCAGAACACAGCCAAGCCCCCACCCAATCAAGTCCCACCCCACTGACAGTTAAAAGGAGGAAGCAGCTGCAATCTCACATTACTCTGAAAAGCACAGAGCCGGAGACAGAAGCCTGAAGATGATGAATGAGACTTCATCGAAACGTTGCCTAGATACTTTGAATCTTACGCGGAGAAAACCCGAACAACCAAAGATCTACATATAAATACCATGAGAACCTCAGAAAACATATATATATATATATATATATATATATATATATATATATATATATATATATATATATATATATATAAAACCTTTATGAAACCATGTGCCACATCTTAATCTCAAGGAGTGGCAGTTTGACATGAAATTCCCTCATCAAACTTATCCCTAGACATAAAAATTAAAAAGGGAAATTGAGGAAAAGATAACATCTGCACACACAGATTTGCCAATAAAATTAGTAGTTTAAATTGTGTTGATTGTGTTTAAAGTTCTTGGATTAAGTGCGTTGGGAGACAGAATGGTCAGAAGGAAAAAAGAGCACAAGTACTGAATATCCAGATGGATTTTGTTAAATCCATTTCTTTTTTTAAATGCTATCCTGCTTTCTAGAGTATGGAAGATAACTGAAAGACAGATACTCTGGGGAAACTGACAGTTGCATCATCTCAAATATCACGGATAGATATAGATGTAGATGTAGATGTAGATGATATAGATATAGATATAGATATAGATATAGATATAGATATAGATATAGATATAGATATAGATATAGATATAGATATAGATACCTCTCCAATGACTGAACTCATTTTTCTGGCAGTTCTGTTGAATGGTAAAGGTTTAAGCTAGTTTCTATTATTGTAGTAAAAACGATTACATGGAAAAGGCTTTTTGGGAGAAGAAAAGATGAATCTAGCTATTGTGACTGTTCTGCATAGAGTCAACTGATCAGATGCCTTAGTTGACACTTATTCCTATACTGATATATAGGAATTGATATACAGGTAGTCATTGACTTAAGTCCACAATTGAGCCCAAAATGTCTGTTGCTAAGTGAAACATTTCTTAAGTGTGTTTTGCCCCACTCTATGACCTTTTTGGCCTCAGTTGTTAAGTGGATCACTGCAGTTGATAAGTTAGTCACATAGCTGTTGAGCAAATCTGGCTTCCCCCTTGACTTTGCTTGTCAAATGGTCACAAAAAGGGATTATGTGACCCTGGGAAATAGCAACGGTCATGAGTTGCCAAGCAAGCAAATTTTGATCAGGTGACCATGGGTATACTCCAACACTTGTAACTGTGAAGAATGGTTGTAAGTCCCTTTTTCCAGTGGCGTTGTAACTTTGAACAACCACTAAATGATCTGTTGTAAGTCAAGGACTACTTGTATTTCATTGCAGCAGAGAGATTCGACTCTGTCTCCAATATTCCCTTCCTTTTCATATTTAGGAAAATATGAAACTCTGGGCTGGGAAAATTAGGGTAAATTTGTTTTGAGTTATAGGAACCAAAAAGCTACTTCAGTGATGCTCTTGTTTTTACTTTAGCATAACATGGAACAAAATTAGAAAACGAGCTGGCTTATCTGTCAAATTTAAAGTTATGTCAAAACAACAAGAAAAAAAGTCCTCACTTTTTTTGGAGGGACAGAGATATATCCTTTAATGGAAAGATTATAGTGCTGAAAAGAGTGCTGATATCCATATCTTCTGATGTTACGTTGCCATCAGCCAAGGTTGTACCATGGCTTAGTGAAAGAGATTTATAGCATTTAGTCATAGAATTTAGTTAAGTATTTCATTCATGAATGTGAGTTCTCATTAAAGGAGGTGTTGTTCTGCATGAAAAAGATGGCATTTTCGTTGTAATGGAGTTGTGCTTGCTTTACTGCCTGAGAGCAATGAGGAGCTAATAGGCTGATGTAGAAAATAGTTACTATGTATTCTGGCATATACCTTTTCTAATTCTTCCTGCAGCTGTTTTGTCAGTCTGCTGATAGACTATGCCATAATAAATCTATGGTTTTGTTTTCATAAGTTCATCAACCTCAAATGAATAATCAAGACCTGTTGGGAAACATGGATTTAGTCTTTCTGTTAGCTGTGACCTCCCAGATATTTTATGCAGCACTAACATAATTATCAGCATCAGGAAGTAGAAATTGTTATAATTTACAGGAATCTGATCTCCTCTCTAGGTTTCCTGTCCATTTCAATACCAATCTCAAATGCTAATATCTTATATTTGACACTTGGAAGATTAGAAATTATTTTGGGATACCACCCAAACAGGCTTCTTCCCCTTAAGCTGACAAAAATGTTCTAAGTTCAGTTGATAAAATGGTCACAGTTGCTGTTAAAGCCATGAGTTGAGTCCAATATACTACAGAAATCACTGACACAAATTCAGAAAATATGAATATTTATTCATATTTTCTGAATTTGTGTCATTGAGTTCTGTAGTGTATTGTTTAATGGGATAACTAATCTGTCCCTTTGACTTCTGGGACTTCTGTTTTGGATCTCACTAACACTGCCAATATTTGTTTTGTGGCATGTGTTACTTTAAAAAATAAATATGTAGTTATTGTATCAATTTGTATTAGTCCTGTGAAAGTTCTAGCTTAAAGCAGAAATAACAGCTCATAACTTGAGTTAAAGGTATACTGTGACATCACTTTTATATAACTTGATGCTATTATCACACTTGTTAACTGACAGAAGTCTTAGTCTAATTTTGGGCAATTTATTGACATACACACAGAGATGTATGTATTCATTTCCATGTTAAAAAAGGGGGTTTTATATTTAAAGAAAGATTATCTTTCTGCATAATCCACACAATCATCAGATTGTAATGATGACAGTTGGAATAAGGGTCAATTGTTTTGAGATATGAATCCTTCCAATATATTTAGTTTGGGAAATCAGATCCTTTGTTATTTATGGTTACAATATTATTACATATTTAATCATCATTGTTTTAAAATAATATATGCCACATAACAAATACTGGCATTTTCCCAATCTTCTTATTAATTGGTTTTGCCATTGCGAATGTACTAAGGCTGTAGAAACAGGAAGGAAAGTCCCAGATAACTGGAATATTTTGAATACTGTTCTACCGTCTTTAATATTGTCCAGTCCTGCATGATGAGGTACAGTATATTGGTATGATGATAATGCCATGGACTAGAACATATCTTGAAACCTTTATTCTGTGATTTTCCTTCATTAATTATGTCAGATCTTGGGTTAATTTTGAGAACTGGAGGAGACTGCTTAAGAGACTTACAGTGGGAGCTAATGAGACGTTTCTTTGTGTTTTTGCTTATAGCAGTGATATTCAACCTTGGCAACTTTAAGATCTATGGATTTCAACTTTCAGAATTCTCCAGCCAGTCGTGCTGTCTGGAGAATTCTGGGAATTGAAGTCCATAAGTCTTAAAGTTGCTAAGACTGGGCACACCTGATTTACAGTTTTGGTGTTTTTAGAATGGGGACAAAATAAAACAATTTTTGAAATCATTATCTTGAACAAGAGTTTAAAAGTTCAAGATTGGAAGTGACATTTACCCTTTGTTAGAGAAATCAAATCTTATAGCCCTGAATGAAATTCTCACAATGTTTTTTTTCTTAAGCTTATATATTTTCCAAATCTTTAAAACTAAACATCCCTTTTAAAAAAACAGCCTTGACTTCACCTTGGTTTTCTCTCTTCTCATGCATTTATCTTCTGAAGTTGACATTGTACAAAATCAAATGTGTATATCTTTATACTTCTTAAGTGGACACGTTGACAAACTCTTCCTCTTGACTTGATAAAGCTCTTTCTCCCTTGTATTGATAAGCAATCACCATTTATCTTACAAGTAGGCATTTGCCCTACAACTCATGGTGAATTTTGCATCCTCTGAGACTCAAAATAACAAAGAAACTTTTACCAGCTTCATGGATTTCTGACCTAATCAATGACAAAGTAGTGCAGAGCACACTGTATTAAAGCAAATACAGGAATTTTGAAAAACACAGCCATTTAAAGCATTTTAAAATATATGTTGTGTGAACTTGACTGTTAAACTAATAATGTGCAGAGAAGTAATTTGTGAAGAATAAAAATATTGAGAGAATAGGTATCATTGTGTAACACTTGAAAACATTATCTAGAGCTGCTTTTGTTTCTTTTTTCCCTGTGTTATAAAAAGGTAATCTATGAACCTATAATTGTTTTGTTTCAAACAGATACTATTTCTCTGATTATTTTAAGAGTAGAGCATCTTCATATATTTATAAGATTGTAGTCATAACTTCATTACATTGATAATCATCATATATATCCTTTCTTCTCTTTCCAGTGAAAATTTACCATTTCTTTGATGTTATGTAGAAATTTAGAAGTAACCTTGGAGAAGATATGAAAGAAACATTAAAGGAGGGGGAAGGCAAAGAACAAGCCATTAAGAAAGGACTTGAAGAAGGCCAGAGACTGAAGTAAGCATAAGAAAGAAACTCAACATAACCCTGAGTTGATATTTTTTAATATAATATGGAACAGAGAGATACTAAGGTGGGTTTTCAAAATATTGTTGCTATACTACAGGGATGGTTAACATTTTCGTCATCGTGTGCCAAAATGCAATGCATGTGTGCACTCACCCCAACCCCTGTGCATGCTCATGTAAACCCCCTGCACTCCCCCCTGCCCTCTGTGACTCCCCCATGCTCCCCCCACCCCGCCACCCCCATGCATGCACACACATCTCCAACATGCACTCCACCCCCCGTTATTGTCAGATACTTGACAATCAGCTGGCTGGCGGGAGGCGCATACATACGCAGTGGAATTGTGCTGGAGTGATGGTTCGCGTGCCGGCAGAGATGGTTCTGTGGGCCACTTTCGGCATGTGTCACGGCTATACTGTAATAATATAGGATCTCTGGAATTCCCAGAGTATCTGTATCTTGAACTGATCTATCTCCAAAACAGAAGTATCTGGTAACTGAATGATTTTCTTTAGATGTCCACTGGAGTGGTCCTTCTCCACTGAAGTCTATCCCACCCATCAAATTTACATGTTTTCATGACAGTCATATTGTGGGAAAACAATGAAGGAGGAAGATCATTCATTAATGATTGTATGCCACCTAGAGTCACCTTCAGGCAAGATGGGCAGCATGTAGGTTGAACAAATAAATTAATAAATTTATATTAACCAACTTAATTGAACAGGAAGGAATGATTACAAAGCTGAATATAGATAGACAGATATTCTTTGAACAGGCTAATAAACCAGGAAGATGGCTGTCCTACAAACTCAAAAAATAAAAATAAAAAAGATTAATTTATCAATTAATAAATAGAAATGGGGATAGAATAGAAAAAAGAAATTGCATATAAATATTTTGAAGACCTTTATAAAAAGGAGGAGGTAAAGGAGGATATGATAAGAAATTATTTGGGTGTAACAAAAGACAAAGTAATTGGGGATGAGATGAAAGAAATGCTAATTAAAGATATTACGTGGTCTGAACTGAAAACAGCAATAGAAAATAAAAAAAAACTACAAAACTCAGGGACCTGATGAGGTCCCAGGAGAATAAATAGGACCCCTCATGGTGGAAGTATATAACGAGGTTTTACTTGCAGCTATAATACCAGATTCATGGAGGGAGACATTGATTTCGTTGATTCTGGAGGAAGATTCAAATCCTCGACTCATTCAAAACTATAGATCAATTTCTTTGTTAAATACTGATTATAAAATATTTGCTATAATTTTAGCAAATAGACTAAAAAGAATTCTGAATGAATATGATCTGTGATCTTATTAAGAGCAACTGCGTCCTCTTCGCTGATGATGTAAAGCTATTCAACACCACAGACAATACTGCTACCTTTCAAAAAGACCTTGACTATGTATCAGAATGGTCAAACAAATGGCAACTTCAAATCTCAACAAATAAATGCTTTGTCCTACTTATTGGCAAAAAAAATCAGAAAATAAAATATAGGTGGAATAGTCAAGACCTTGTTGAGGATCCAAACTCTGTCAAGGAGCTTGGAGTACTCATCTCAAAGACCTAAGTGCTAGAGCCCACTGTAACTACATAGCCAAAAAGGCGTTAAGCGTTGTTAACCTAATCCTAGGTAGCTTTTTCTCTGGTAATATCACACTACTAACTAGAGGATACAAAACATTTGCTAGACCAATATTTGAATACAGCTCATCAGTCTGGAACCCACATTATGTATCTGAGATTAACACAGTTGAGAAAGTCCAGAAATATTTCACAAGAAGAGTTCTCTGCTCCTCTACTCATTGCAGAATACCTTATGCCACCAGACTCGAAATTCTAGACCTAGAAAACCTAGAACTACTCCGCCTTCGGTCAGATATAAGTTTAGTATATAAAATCATACATTGTAATGTCCTACCTGTCAATGAATACTTCAGCTTCAACCATAACAATACAAGAGCAAACAATAGATACAAACTCAAGGTTAATCACACCAAACTTGATTGCAGGAAATACGACTTCAGCAACATAGTGATCAATGTCTGGAATACTCTACTTGACTCTGTGGTTTCTTCCCCAAACCCCAAAAACTTTAACCTTAGACTTTTTATTAATGACCTCACCCCTTTCCTAAGAGGTCTGTAGGGGGTGTCCATAAGCACACCAATGTGCTTACCGTCCCTGTCTTATTGTTTCTTTTATTTTTCTTATATGTATCCATGTATTCATAACTATGTTTTTACTTATACCTATTATCTTGTAAGCAATTGACAAACCAAAGAAACAAACAAACAAACAAACAAATAAATAAATATACATACATACATAAAGATCAAAACGGATTTCTCCCCAATAGACAAAATAGGAACAATCTAAGAATAGTGTTAAATGTTTTGGAATACTACGAAGTCCATCGGAAAAACAAATAGCCCTTGTATTCTTGGATGCGCAGAAGGCCTTTGACAATTTAAATTGGTAATTCCTAATCGAACAAATCTACAATATGAATCTTGGCACTAAATTTGAAAACACCGTGACTACAATTTACGCCTCACAGAAGGTGAATATTATAATTAATGGAGAGTATACACGTTCAATAAAAATAGAGAAAGGAGTTAGGCAGGGATGTCCATTATCTCCCCTGCTCGTCATACTATCTTTGGAAACACTGCTTACACAAATTAGACAGAACCCAGGAATAAAGGGGTTAAAAATTAAGAAAGAAGAATATAAACTGCAGTCACTTGTGGATGATATGGTCTTTTTCATAGAGGACCCAATTGAAGTAGGTCAAGAACTATTGAAAGACTTATATCAATTTGAGAAAGTTGCAGGACTTAAAATTAACAGGGAAAAAATGAAATTAATAACCAAAAATTTAACAGAAAAACAGAAATTAGAATTGGAAAAGGCAATGGGATTACAGGTGGTAAAAAAAATTAAATACTGAGGAATATGGCTGACAACTCATTGTAACACTAATGGAAAATAACTATAACAAATTACTACAACAGGTTAAAAAAGACTTAGAGTTATGGGTTAAATTGCAACTCTCCCTATTAGGGAGGATTGCCACAATTAAAATGACCATTTTCCCAAAATTTATTTATTTGTTCCAGACAATACCAATAAAAATACATAAAAACTACTTTGTGGAACTCAATAGGATAATCGCAAAATTTATTTGGCAAGGGAAAAAAGTGAGGATAAATTTAAAAGCAATGCAAGATATGAAGAGCAGGGGAGATATGGCACTCCCAAATTGGGAACTATACCACAGCGCAGCCTCCTTACTATGGCTGAAAGAATGGGTAAATTTATCGAATAAGAGAATACTATTTCTAGAAGGCCATGATTTGCAGAGGAGGTAGCATGCATTTTTATGGGACATGGGGAAAACCAAATAGAATTACTTCCACAGACATATAATTAGAGGCTCTTTATTGGCTAATTGGAATAATATAAAGAAAAAACACTATCTAAAGATCCCAATTTGGATCTCAACAATGGAGGCGATGATACACCCGAATAATTTGGATCTTAACAAGATGATAAAATACAAAGACCTACTGGATGCACAAGGAATTTTAAAATCATGGCAAGATCTCCAAGAACAAGGGCTATGAGTTGACTGGTGGGTTTACCTCCAAACACAAAATAGATATAGACAGGATAAGAAAATTTTTGGAATTTACAGTAAACTACAACAATTAGATAAAATCTTACTAGGTTGAGATAAAAAAACATAACCAAATTTTACAACTACCTATTAGACATAGAACTAGAGGAGGAAGTAGTCAAAAGCAATATGATAGCTTGGAGTAGAAATATAGGACGTAGCATCACATTAATAGAATGGGAAAAGGTCTGGATCAGGAATAATAAAATCACAAAATCAGCAACATATAAAGAAAATGCCTATAAAATGTTTTATAGATGTCATCTCTCTCCTTCGAGATTAGCGAAGATGCCTCCTAGCATGAATCCAAATTGTTGGAAATGTAAAAAGAAACACGGAACATTCTTTCATATGTGGTGGTCCTGCACAGAAGCCCAAAGATACTGGTGGACAATCAAAAAATGGTTGGAGGAAATAACGGCGGAGCAAATTGAATTAAAACCAGAATTCTTCCTATTAGGGATATTCAATAGACAACTCCCCAAAAAGCCAAATATATAATATTGCACATACTTACTGCAGCTAGATTAGCCTTTGCACAGTGTTGGAAACAAGCTAACATTCCAACAGAGGAAATGACTATTCAGAAAATAGCAAACTGTGCAGAGATTGATAAATTGACCTTAGCACTTAAGGATAAAGAAACATCAGAATGTTACAAAAGCTGGGAATGTTGGTATGATTAGATATAACAAAGATAGATAATATAATAGTAAATATTATTAAACCGAAAAGGAGGTAGTAACTACATACTCGCATTAAGACTTATTTGTAAATATGACACCAATGATAACAAATAAGGAACCACAAACTGTTGATAATGGAATTGCTTTTTATTCGGTTTTTTTTCTTTTTTTTCCTATGTAGTGTATGTGTTTGTTTGTTTATTTTAGTTGTATATTCAATAAAGTTTGTTTATATAAAAAATATATTAACTGAAATGAAAGAGACCTGTCAGATATCAAAATTACTAACTTTTCAGTCTACCTAGAGATGAATAAGATAAGTCAATTAGAACCTTCCAGTTAGAAGGTTAACATAATAATCACTGCATAATTCTTCATAACTAATGGAGCAGTTGCTAACTGATATGGTATGAATTATTACATTTAAATACAAAACACAAAACCAAGAAATGTGGTTTATTTAGTTAACATGGCTTAAATAAATAATCTAAATATATATAGCAGTTTTTCCACAAACCACAGGATCTGCTGTTTACTGATTTCCTATTGACAATCGGAAAGAGCCAGGGATCAATTTCATTCTACTGAGCTGAGGGCATTAAAAAAAGATTGTTGGTTTTCCACTTAATGTCAATAGCAACAGGATCTCTGGGAAGAAGCAAAAAAACCACCCCATTATTAGTTTCCCTTCCCTCCCGCAATTTACTATGGATTCTTTATTTCCTGTTGCCCTTAGGAGAGGAAACCAGCAATTTGCAGAAGGATAATTGGACGAAAAAGGAACAAACCCCATTTTTCCTCTCACCAACCCTATTCAGCTGTGTAATCTAAGTGTGTTGGCTATCTACACAGTTGTCTACACAGATATACATGTGTGGCTCTATTCCTGAAGCAACAGTCATTGCAAATCTCAGGACTAAAATTGTCCTGTATCTTTCATATAAGGAAACTTCTCAGCCTGGTATTTCATAAGGAAGTAACTGATCCATGTTAGTTGTAGGGCTTCAACAAGCATGTGATTTTTGTTTCTGTGAACTGCATCTGAACTGGAAGTTAGCCCCACTAAAGAACTATATTAATTTTCCTCTTAGAAATTGCAAAAATTGGATGATTTTTTCATTTGCTTAGTACAAAATGGGTTTTTTAAAGTTAAAGGTCATTTTAACAAATGCAAATGTTTATTTGATAGATTCAGTTCTATCTGTTATATGTTATACACACATAATATTAGTAACTCATACATTTCACTAACTCAGTAGGTTCATAATACAACGTAATATGTCTAAAAAAATTTATAGTCCTTATAATATTACTATAATGCTTTTTCACAGATTATTTCTATTTTATTTTTTCCTCCCGCAGTAAAACATGTATTTGAGGTTGATTTGATCAAAGCCCTGTGCAGCCAATGATAGATAACTATTTCATATGAAATCATTATATGTACACAGGTTAAACAATAATCCATATTCCTGGTTAGAAATATTGAAAAATTATAATATCCTCTTGGTCCTGAAAATAAATCCATGCAGCTATCAATAAGAACACATTATTTCAGCTTTGATGGAGAACTTTTTATTGCAGGAAACTATGACAACCTCATAGATCTGAAAAAAAAATAAAAAATAAAATGCAGCTAAGTAAGAATCTCCTTGCCCTGTACTTGTATTGAACTGTATCTTTTGATCTAGTGAGGTCAAAACAGCGAAGGCCTTTCCAACATAGATTATTACACAGAAATGTTTCCAAGGAATCTTAAGTTTGTAGAGGAGGGAATGAAGTGCAGCAACTGGACCAGACCATTCTCCTTGTATCAGCATAAAGAGGAAAACACTATTTTTTATGTTCAGCAAGAAATGTGGGTGGAGATCATGTTCCCAGTAGACTGAGAATGGCATTACCTATTGTTGCTCTTCCTAAAATAATAGCTGGCTTACATGGGGGGAAATAGAAAATGTGACACAGTCCTAAGTATCATTCAGTTATGTCTATCTGATAATACATCTGCCCTACTTTGAGCCATGCATTGGGACTAAACCAGGATTTATTGAATGATCATGGATCTTCCAGCTCAAAGAATATGAAGAAACAATGGCTTCAGAATGTCTTATGCAATTCTCTTCAGTACCTAATTTTATTCTATGAAGAATGCATTCCGATAAACCTTTATTATGTTATTGACCAAAATTAAAATATAGTCATTTAAAGTAAGGTAATGCTGGCTAACCCAAGTGCACAATAAACTTAGGCAACTAGATTTTATATTATATTAGGATTTACTGGTTATGTTAGAGAGAAACACAATCCTGAATTAACAGTCTAATCAGTCATTAACAAACTGAACAACATTTCACTATTATGTAGAGTGTTCATACTATATTTAGATTACTATTTATGTACTAGAGTTGCATGCCACTCAATCGTATAAAAACTTAAGCACTATACAGACCTCCAAAACAGTAATGAATTTAAAACAGTATAATAAAATAAACTTTGTAATTAATAAGAACTCCGGTGATTGGGAACAAGCATAACACCATTCCTATCAAGAGAGACTAAACATTTCTCTCTAGTTATTTCTAATTAGGTTTTATACTTTGGTGTATTTAATAAAGTGGTAAGCTTCCATTATAGCATACAACATGTTATCGTTTTTTTCTGCACTAAAAAAAATACAATTAATTTGCTTTCCTCTGAATGTTCAGATGCTTCAGAAGTTACCCAGAGGATGCAATGAACCTTTGGGGAGACCCAGCATATCATATTCAACATAGACTTTCCATCATCTACATAATTTATGATTTACTGCATAATTTTCCTTTTTAATGTGTTTCCTATGTGTGTGAGAGATAATGGAGAACTCAGTTTCCTAACTCCCAAAATGCAGATGGAACTTATTTCTACTTTTGACTTCTTCTAAGAAGGAGATGGAACTTACTTCTAACTGGTCTTGCTTATTGCAATCTGCTTTAATTCTTATGAAAATGCTAGGGGGAAAGAGAACTCATGAGGGATTCATATGCAGCAAACATCACTGAGGAAAATTAAGATGAGGAAAAATACCGAAGGTTCAGGAACCTTTTTGAAGCAGAACAGAACCTGGACTGTTTTCACAGACTTCTGGGTATTTACCAGAGTCTCCGAGGAATAAAGTTGAAATGTTAATGCTTTTAAACGGTTTCTAATCCTCTCTTTGGTTTGAAATGAATAAAGGAGTAATTCTAAAATCCCATGGTTTCTTAGCCAGCAGCATAACTTAAATTCAGCTTCCTTTTTCATTGTAAAAAAACAGAAGAGCATTATTTGAATGATAACAATAATAAAAGCGAAAATAATAGTTGAGAATTAGGTTTCATGGCATAAAGAATATATAGTATTATTTGGTCATCGATAAGCCATTAGTGGATGAAGTTGTTTCTTTTTCCAAGTACCAATGCCCAGATCCTTGTGCATATATATTATAAGCAGGAATGAGACTAAGCATTTAGTTGCAGACAAATTGAAGACCTGAATTCAGAGACAATTGACATATTCAATTAAATTATTGTGAAAATCTCTAGTGTTATACCATTTTCAGCCATGGGGTCTACTTGTTTATGCCTTTCTACATTGTGCCTTTCTACTTAACTATTCTAGTTATGGAAAACTGCAGTATGAAGCAATAGCATATCACTTTAGCATCGCACCACTTTTGAAAATCGTAGAGCTGGAGGTTGATAACATTTATCAAAATAGGATCTTTTATTTGTGCACCTAGAAATCTTATGATATTTCAGAAAGATGCTAGGATTGTGCAAATATAGCAATTTACAGTATGTGCAAGATATTTTTACCTTATGTAGATTGTATGCAACTTCTGGAATGCAAAGCTGGCATTCATAAGGAGCACCTGCTTTTGTAGCCTCAGCCATATGTGGAATGGTTCACAGAATCAGCTTATATACAAAGATAGATTACATAATGCAGATTCCCACTGAAGGTTGACTACAAATGCAAGTTCCCAATGCAGCTTGCCTATTTAAAAAAATCCATGATTTATTAAAGTAGCAAACATGTGCTTCCTTCATAGATTGCAAGAAAATCCATATCATATGTGGGGTTTTCTGTATCCTGAAGCTTCATTTTGTGATCCCACAACCATTTCAGCAAGTGATTGATACATTCAATGAGACAGATTTTCCTCATAAGGTATATACATGAGGCAACAGTTTCTACTGTACACACTGCCCAAGATATTCAGGAGGAGGAGGGTAACATACTAATTAGCAAGACAGTATAACCCCAAAGTCTATTTCTATGAATGCAACTCACAACTCATTGGAGAACTGGGACAATAGTTATTTGCTCATTATTCAATTCAGTGCATCCATCGTACAAAATTTAGTGGATGATGATAGCACACAGTATGTTTCTCCTGCTTCTGAACATGTGATATCACAACTGATGAGGAGTAGTATTTTTCATTTCTGTAAACAAGAAATGTCATAATTTTTATATTTATTGTCACTCTCAAAATTACTTGAAGCACAGATAACACTGAAAAAAATTGGTGCTTATGATGGACCCTTCAAACTGAGTAGAAATATAATTTCAGAATAACTGTATCATGAGAAATTTAAAATTAACTTTTAATGACTATAATGTATTTAAGTACATAAAGATTATGACACACTGCATGAGTTCAACAGGTCCAATTTTTTTTTACTACTGATTTTCATTTGTACTCATTTGTACTTTCATTTTGATGCATCACTCTGCTGGATCCAACAATAGGCAGGGCACTGAAAGCAGATGTGGTATTCAGCAGGTCCTGACCAGTTCTGGAGAACCGGTAGCAAAAATTTTGAGTAGTTCGGAATACCACCTTTGACTGGCCCTGTCCCCATCTGCCTCCCGAGTCCCAGCAGCTCAGCTGGGTCTTCTTTTGTTGCCCTCCACAGAAGAATGGGGCTGGAAAGCAGGTTAGTGGGGTGGGGAGAGAATGGGGATTTTACAGTATTCTTCCCCTGCCACGCCCACCAAGCCATGCCCACCAAGCCATGCCCACAGAACCAGTATTTAAAAATTTGAATTCCACCACTGACTAAACGATTACAGTTGCTCTGATAGCGTTTTTCCACTGTGGAAATATCCTGCTGAAATCTTCTCTTGAGAAGAACTGAAGAAACTTCTTGGATGAGAAATTAAATGATTTAAGGAAAACAGGAAAGTGCAGTTGCCTTTGGGAAAAGCACCATTGGGAAAACCATAACCTGGATGATTGTGAATCTTCATACTCCCTAATATATTCAGGAAGCAAAATTTTGTATCATTCTTGCAAGATAGGCAGTGATTATTAAAATAAATACATTTTATACATATCGATTTTACAGAAGACAATGTTGAAAAAGCACTATGCAATCTAAAACCATCTCTATCTATTGGACCGGACAGAATATGTGCCCACTTCTTAAAAAAGCTATCCACTGCCATAGCTGAAGCTCTAAGCATATTCTTTGAAAAACCTTTCAGGACCAGCTCCTTGGCAAACCTATGGTCTCAAGCCATGGTCATCCCCATCTTCAAAAAGGAAGACCCCAGCCTAGTTGAAAATTACAGACCAATCTCTTTATGCTGCGTCACCTGTAAAGTCATTGAATCAATTATTAACCAATCCATTATCCTCCACTTAGAGACAAACAACCTACTCTCTAATAAACAATTTGGTTTCAGAAAAAAACTATCCTGTAATCTGCAACTCTTACACTGCAAAAACATATGGACTACACAACTCGATCAGGGCAAAGCAATAGATGTAATCTACATAGACTTCTGTAAAGCCTTTGATTCAGTGGTACACAAAAAACTACTCCTAACTAAAATCTTATGGTATCTCTAGACACCTGCATAATTGGATAGAAGCATTCCTGTCAAACAGACAACAGATGGTCAAAATTGGGACCGTCCTATCAAATTCTGTACCTGTCAACAGTGGTGTTCCCCAAGGCAATGTTCTAGGACCAACGCTCTTCATACTGTACATAAATGACCTCTGTGATCATATTAAGGGTAACTGCGTTCTCTTCGCTGAAAGTGTAAAACTATTCAACACCACAGACAATACTGCTACCCTTCAAGAAAGACCTCGACTATGTATCAGAATGGTCAAACAAATGGCAACTTCAAATCTCAACAAATAAATGCTCTGTCCTACTTATTGGCAAAAAAAATCAGAAAATAAAATACAGGCTGAATAGTCAAGACCTTGTTGAGGATCCAAACTCTGTCAAGGATCTTGGAGTACTCATCTCAAAGACCTAAGTGCTAGAGCCCACTGTAACTACATAACCCAAAAGGCATTAAGAGTTGTTAACCTAATCTTACATAGCTTTTTCTCTGGTAATATTACACTACTAACTAGAGCATACAAAATATTTGCTAGACCAATACTCGAATATAGTTCATCAGTCTGAAACCCACATTACGTATCTGATATTAACACAGTTGAGAAAGTCCAGAAAAATTTCACAAGAAGAGTTCTCCATTCCTCTATTCATTGCAGAATGCCTTATGCCACCAGACTTGAAATTCTAGACCTAGAAAACCTAGAACTATGCCGCCTTTGGTCAGATAAAAGTATAGTATATAAAATCATACATTGTAATGTCCTACCTGTCAATGAATACTTCAGCTTCAACCATAACAATACAAGAGCAAACAATAGATACAAACTCAAGGTTAATTGCACCAAACTTGATTACAGGAAATACAACTTCAGCAACAGGGTGGTCAGTGTCTGGAATACTCTACCTGACTCTGTGGTTTCTTCCCCAAACCCCAAAAACTTTAACTTTAGACTTTCTACTATTGACCTTACCCCTTTCCTAAGAGGTCTGTAGGGGGTGTCCATAAGCACACCAACGTGCCTACCATCACTGTTCTATTGTTTCTTTTATTTTTCTTATATGTATCCATGTATTCATAACTATGTTTTTACTTATACCTATTATCTTGTAAGCAATTGACAAACCAAATAAAATAAAATAAAAATAAAAACAGTGATTGGTGACAACAGTCAATAGCTCTTCTATTCACGGATATCCCCAGGAGGAACTGGCATCATGTGCCTCATGATGTCATCACATAAACAATGCAATTATGTAATGTATATCAACCATGTCGTGACATCATTTATTTCTCCTATGTATCAAGTGGAATTGTTATAAGAGGGGGGGAAATGGAAGCTGGCTCCCCCAGATGACTCTAATATAAGTCAGTTAAAAGCATGGAGTGAGTTTTCTTTCTGCTTTATGGTATGGGGATTATCAGGTAACCATAGGACTTTTAATTGTCACCTCTGTTTCTCAGAGGAGGAGGAGAGGATCCTTATAAACAATGAATAAGTGTTCGTCACCTATTCTAAAAGTAAAAATAAGGAAGAAATGAAAATGGCTGCTTTCTGTTGCAAAAGGTAAATGCTATTGTTTCTTATTTAGAAAAGAACCAGTGAAAGTAACTGAAATCTAAAAAAAACCTTTGAAAAAGAAATACACACCCTTCGACCATGTCCTTCAACATGAAACACTATTCCCAACAGTCTCACTCCACTGCACAATCTTTGTCCTTGTAGAAAAACATTTTCCTTACATGGTGGTTTGCAAAAATTTAGTCACAACATAATGTTCTCTTAAACGAAGAGTTTGGGAGTCAGAGGTTTCAGTCATGTCTGAAAATCAATTAAGAACCCAATGAAATGAGAGTGTACTCATATCTGAGTGCCAGATAATAGCCAAGGAACTTGGTTTTGCACCAACAGAAAAGTCAAGCCAATGTAGAATTGCCATAGCAATAATCCAGACTGATGCCAGGATCATGTATGTGCAGTGCCAGTAATTATTAGCCAAGAGTTTGAAAATAAAGCAGCAGATAACAACAATCTGTTATATAAAAAGAGTAATTTAAACCAAGACACACAAAGGGTCATTCCCAGTTATGGAAAGGATCAGGGTTAGAAGTAACAGATCTATTAATAAAGAAGAAAAGTGTACTAAGCCTGATCAGAATACATTTTCTTCAGAAACTACAACTTAATTGATTATCTGGGTATAGATTGTACAAAATAAAACTGATTGACACATATGGAAAGAATTAATGCATCAAAAGGTTAATCAGTGAAATTGATAGGCAGTGAAGAGCCAAAAGTACAGATATTACAATATTTTCTATCATATTTTTTAAAAAATGTAATACAGTTGATAAAAATGCATAGAAATAGGAATGTTTACTTTTCAGGTTCAGGAAATTCCTCTGTAGACTTGAAACATGCAGGTCATAAATAGGATCTGGGCCAAAGGGGGTTATCTCTTGGTATAGTTCCCAAGGCTGGGAACAGTCTGCCCTAAACAGGGCCTCAGCTCAATAAAAATTAATAATACAAAAGAAAAAAAATTACCATTTGTAAATGATTTTAAGCTTTTCTGGTCCTAACCCATCTTCACTCATGGAGGCTTACTAGGTGACTTAGAGTTACTCATCCTCCAAAACTAACCTGTTCTGACCCAACCCAAACACAGACAAAGGCAGCAGCCCCCACTTTTCAAGTTTTAATCACGAATGCTGTTCCTTTACAGATAAAAGGCTGCTTTCCAACAATTATCTCCAACAAGAAAGAGCCTGCTAAGTTGTTTGTCAAGGTTGCCAAAAACCCAGAGATAAGAACTAATTTACAAGATTCACAAACTAAGATGTCCACCAGTTGAGCTAAGAGCTTCTTTGCTGTGTGCAAAGAAAGCTTTTCCAAACCTGGCTTTTATCCTCTTGAGGGAGGAGCCATTACCTTGCAGCCTTACTCCCGAGTTGCTTGTGCTGCTGTAATTGTTCTTTCCTCCAAGTAATCCTTCATGCACGTGCACTTGGCACAAGCTCCTTGGGAACCTCCTCGTCACTGCTGCCAGCCCCCACAATCTCTGAAGGCAGCAGTCCACTCCCTGATGGTCCTGACCCCTCATCAGAGTCATCGGTCTCCTCAGCCATCTGCACCTGCTGCTGGCTAACCACAACATAACCACAGAAATATTGTTAAAGCTCAAATTTGAAGGGGATGTACCACATGAGCTTCTGGAGTGGGGGGAGAGAAGTATAAATTTAACAAGCAAATGGTTGGTGCCAAGACAAGCACTGGGGAGATGGAGTTACATTCTTCAGCTGTCTAATATCCTTGATGGTTCCAATTGGCAATACTCAAACCCTGGATGACAAGTTGCATCCAAGTATGCTTCCTGCCCAGAAATCCAATTGATATGTTGTTTGGTGGTCTCCACTATAAACAACTGAGTAATCACTAATAATTTACTTATTGGCAAACATTCAAAACGGTGATATTCCACACCATGCAAGGATAGCCCTAGCGAACTTTAACTATTTCAACAAAATAGTTTCATTCTGTGGTAATGTTAATTAGATAGATAATTATGTATCTGGTTTATTTATTAAAAAAACAGAATTGAAAGCAAGGAAATTTTGGGAACTGAACATGTGCCTCAGAGGTTTTATCTAAGCTCAGCACAGGTTATTTTTCATTTATAAACCATCTTTCTTCTCTCATTCCACATAATAAGACTTCTGGGTCAAAAGTAATTTTCAGCATCTAAGTGCCAAAAGCGGAATATCTTAGTATGAGCTTTCATCCATTTTGGGTTGTAAATGATCCTATAAGCAGATGACTTTTAAACAGATGTCAACAGATTTTTATAGTGTGAAAATCTTCTCTGATTAATTAATCATGCACTTTTTTTTCAACTTCAAATGAACTTTCTAAGAAAAAGTACCAATTATTTCTTCTGTTGTTTGTTATCATCTCCATGCTGTGTAGCTTGAGTGTAGTGCATTAAGAAAAACAAGAAAAGCAGTATATTTTCTTTTTCAGACTAAAAACAGTTAAGTTTTGTAACTTCTCCCCAGTTTCTTTTTTTTCATTTTTATATCAAAATATCACACTGTAAATATTTTTAGCAATGTGCATGCAAAAAAAAAAGTACTTTTTTGTAGAAATTTGGAAAATATTATACCTTGGGATAACATGTACTTTGTAGCTGTAAAGCAGAAAACATACCTAATAATCCTTTCTCCCTAAAACACGTGAGCTGAGTTGGGTTAAGACTGTTTGACTAGCCCAAAGTCACCCTGTCAGTATTCATGCCTAAGGCATGACTAGAATTCAATCATTAGACCAATCTGGCTCCCTTGATCAGTCAACCAAATCTTCAGGACTATGTATTATTCACATAGTACTGTCTAAATATTGATCAATATAAAGTTGACTTTTACTATCAGAATAGTAACAGAAGCATATCAGAAAATTCAATGGATAGAGAGCTTTCTTACTATTGCCAGATTTTTTTAAAAAGCTATGTATACTAAAATTGTATCCTGGACTGTTTGCATACTGAAATCTGGTTACCCCGTGGAGCTAAAAAGGCATCATCATTCTTAAGAGTCCAAATAAGTGAATGTTGCTATGTAGATAATATAAAGTTTTATTATAGATTGCAAAGATTATTGAATGAATCATGACTAAGTTCTTTGAGTCATCTAGAGCTCCAGGTTCTGCAAGTATCTTATTACAATAACAATGCATAAAAATTATCATGTCTGATCTGTTCCAGCATCCAATTATCACAGCCGCTAACTCAGATGTTAGAGTTTGCAGGCTCAGTAAGCCCAACTGGAGAAATATTGTGCCCAATTGCATATGTTCCTGGATCTGAGGGCTATGCTCACCATCCCTCATGGTTTCCTATCTCCTGATTGAACTATTAAAATGCACTCTAGATTGGGCTGCCCCTGAAGACCATCCAAAAGCTTCAATTGGTCCAAGGTGTAGCAACCAAGTAGCTGTGGATGCCTCTTGTACACCCTGTGAGCTGCATAGTTTCCCAATAGGTTTATGGTGCAATTCAAGGTGCTGGTTTTTATCTCTAAAGCAGTGCTTGCCAACCAGTAGGCCATAGTCCACTGGTGGTCCGTGAGAAAATTTTGGTGGGCCGCAGAGAAATCTTACCCCCAGAGCAGCCCCCCAAAGCAACTAATCCAGGTTGTGCAGAAACACAAGGCTGCGCCGCCCACATGGCCCGCAGGAACCCTCCCCACCCACTCACTCCTTACCCGGCAAACTTGTCTGCTAAGTTGCTATTTTTCCTTTTTCCGACCATCATCTGTTCTGCTGTGCCGGGAGATTTAGATTAGCTAGGAAGCAGGAAATGGTTGGATTTCTTACTTTCTAGCTAAGCACAGCTGAACCTCCCTTAGGACTGAAGGTTTGCTTGCAAGCAAATTCAGTGCAGACTCACGGCAAGCAAATTTGATAGACTGAGCTAGCTGATGGCAGATAGATAGATCACTCAATGATTCTGTGAGCAACTCAATCTGCCCCCCTGCTTTGCCTGATTTAGGGTAAAAGTTGCTCTTTTTTATAAAAAAAATCAATATTTATCTAAATATTTATAATATTTACATACAAGCCATGCCCAGCCAGTCACATGACTACCAAGCCACACCCACAAATTAGGCCATGCCCACAGAACCGGTTAGTGGTTCCTGGAATCTAAAATTATGAGTTTGGTGGTCCCTGAGGTGCAAAAGGTTGGCAACCCCTGCTCTAAAGGACTAAATGACACTGGGTTGTTCTGACACTTCTGTTCCAAAAGCTATCTATCCCATATACTCCAAAAGGGATGGTACATTCTAGATCTGGGTTCCAATACATCATATGGGACCCAGGGTGCATGTCTGTTTAATGTCAGTTCCTATCCTTTAGAACGAACACACACACACACACACACACACACACACTTATAAAGGGCTGGTTGGCCCTGGCCTTTAGAAGGATAAGAACTATCTTTTTCTTTTCTCACAGTGTCCAAATTGGGTGGCCATATAAATGCAAGCCAAAATTTAATTTCATTGTTTTTTTTCTTAATAGCATCTTATCTTCCAGATAACATACATTACCTCCGAGTCTGTTTCATATCACAATGTTTACCTTCTTTTCTGATGTTGATTCCATAAGCCATATGGACCTTTTCTCCACACTCTTGTTTGTAGCCTTCTCTTTGAAAGGACTATTGCTAGCTCTTCTGCGGAACATTAGGCGGTTGTTTCATTTATTGCTATCTAAGAATGCATTATTACATTTCTCCATTTGAAATGTGATCTTAAATAACAGCTTGTACCATAATTAAATGTAACTGTGAGAACATTGTTAAAGTCAATGACCCAACACATTAGCAGTTTAAACACATTTTAAGTTAAGTGGATTATGGGGAAAGTAATTGAGGAGATGTTAAATAAGCAAAAGCAATTTATATGAGTGTCCAGAAGCATTGGAGTCATAGTTTGCAGTGTTCACACCCATTGTGGTGAAAGGAATCCAGTGCTGGACTAAAACCACAATTCCTCAAGTTCAAATCAGTAGCCATAGAATTGCTGTGAGACTAAGATAAGTTCCCCCTGAAGGTCATTGGGCTACAAATTAGATATCTTAATAGCTTCAGAGAGAATATAATTATGTTCCTGGCATATTCATAGCTATGAACTTTCATGGATTGGCTTTAAATTTATCCATCCACTATACTCAAGAAAGATTTGTAAGAACAGGGATGTGCTCAGGCCAAGGTTGTTTGTATCATATGTTTTGGGTTCGAAATATGATTGGCAATAGCTTCTCTGGGATGTTCAGTATGTTAGCAGCCAAAAACCAAATAGCATATTCATATTTCATAGTTTTCCATTCAAAACAAGTACATAAAAATGTGCTGAAAAATCCGTGCAAAAATACTTATTTATATATAATACACAAAGCACATCTAAACGTATAGTCAAAATGTGTTTTTGAAAATACATACATATTTTCAGTCAAAGATTTAAAAAATATATATATATGGAGGCTGATGTAGACATGGGATACAATTGGATTGAGACTGATAGAAAATCCAAATCCATCCTATAAATTGATCTATGCTATTTTAACTTTATAAGATCAAAAAGGCAAAAAAAGCATTGCATGGCTGATTATATTATCGGCCAGCCCCCCCAAAAAAATTATTATTGAACTAATTGTAATATTTAGAACTCAAATAAAGAACATTTAAACTCTCTTCCTTTCCTGTAAAACAAAATAATTATCTACCAGATCATAATAAAGAAACAAAAATAATTTGACCCTGTCATTGCATTAGCAGTACTTGCAAGTTTAAAAGGGTAATTTATAGACAATGGTTTATTGCCTTTGTCAATAAATAAGTATGGCTCATTTTATTGGATAATTTTAAAACAAAAGCAATATATGCAGAAGGAAGTGGTTTTAATGCAAATGCAAAAGATATAAGATTGTTAATGTATTCAAGTAAAGACCAGGGGTGGGATTCAAAATTTTTTACTACCGGTTCTGTGGGCGTGGCTTGGTGGGCATGGCAGGGGAAGGATACTGTAAAATCTCCAGTCAGAGGTGATATTTGTCGGTTCTCCGAACTACTCAAAATTTCCACTACTGGTTCTCCAGAACTGGTCAGAACCTGCTGAATACCACCTCTGGTAAAGACCCCACTAGGCAGGAATGGAGAAAACCAAGATACCAAAGTTCTAACTGATTTATGCAAGAAAGGTCCAGCTTAAGCAGAGTATTAGTGGTAGAAAATAGTATATTAGTGAATCCTTAGCAAGATCAAGAAAAACATGTATGTGTTACATTGTCAAGATCAAGAAAAACATGCATGTGTTACATTGCTTAAAGTAAATTCTGTTCTTAAGCAAGGTCACCTTTCTATTAATATAAGGCAATTTATCCCAGGAAAAACAGTCATTTTTGCAAAATTCCAAGGTTTTTACACAAGGAAGAAACAAAACAAAGAGCTACACTTGCAGCTGTGTTGTGCTTGGAATAACTCAAAGACTGTTATTTCTGTAATCTTTGAAAAAGAGCTGGAAGTTCAAGGTGAGAGATACCTCATAATGGCAGGCATTAATGATACACCTGTGACTGTTATATTAAAAGAAAACATAGCTTTCCAATGTAGATTGCCAAACATGTTTAAAACATTTGTGCTCCCCTTCACCACTTAAAACACTCTGCATGGTCTACTGTTACATACACATATGTGTAAAGTGGCATAAATGTGAACATATATCAAGCAAATTGAATGTATCTATAGCCTCTTCAAACAGCAAATCAAACAGCAAGAAAACAAAGCAAATATTTCTATGGATAAAATCTTGGGGATTTAGGATTAACAGATCATGACACAGATTCACAATATTTTAAAATTTAGTAGGAGCAGCTTCCATCCTGAAAGCAAAAAAATAACAAAAATAAAAATAGGAAAATCAGCCAAAAGTGTCCAGAATATTACCAATGTAGATTAATTCAGGCAAGTGTTGGTCTACCACAACCTTAGCTTCCACTTTTAGCAGCTTAGTGAGCACTCTGTCTGGCATGACTAAGATAGAGTTGTAGCACAATCAGCCTCTACAGCTGGCAGAACAAATAATGATGATATTTGGCATATTTATAAGCTTCTTATTCATTTAATCAATTTCCCTTTAAAATGAAGTTTGATTCTGAACACGTTCCATGTTCATTTTCTCGCACTGATTGGTGATCATATTTGCTCACTTGGCAGGCATAGCTGTGCCTGTGTGGGAAATATGTGAGTATGTTTATACAGTGCTATTTAAAACCCTTAGAATCTCAACTACCTGGACTCCATGCCAAAATGGTCTTTTGCTCAATCATCCCAACTGGTGAGTAATAAAAATCCTGAAAACTTAGCCATTTTAATACTGAACTGCATTCAATGATCCAAGCAATCCAATCAACCAACAAACCTCCAGCATTTTGATTGCAAATCAAATTGCAGAAGCGTTAGTTCAGCTCTCATATGCCCCATGCTGAGTTAGTCCAAGAGATGACATTAAATCTCCCTTTTCCAAATTTTCTTATCTTTTGCCTGGTAGGTAGGCCTAGTTTGACCCACAGGTGTTAGGATGTTTCAGAACTGAGCTATTTACCTTGCCCTTATTTTAGCATTCCTGCCACAGCCTCTGGAGCCAGCTGTAATAAATGATGGTGGGTAGGTGGGTGGAAGAGAGTCTTGTAATTGATTATTGAGTGTTAAAGAGGAAAAAAATTATCACAGGTGGTGATGGCAGATGTGACAGCCCAGGATACTTGGCAAAATAGAGTGCATATTGGATTACAAAGATACCATGTCTGATGTGAAGCTGACCGCTGTGCTTTTCTTCACATTACCTTTATTTGTCCTTTGTATAATCAAAAGTTATAAAGGTTTTTTTTTTTAAAAAATCCAAACTTTGGTTTCTTTTGCTATTCTATCACTAACATCTGCTGTGTGAAATTAGGTGACTGTAAAAGCCTTCCAATGCAACAGTGCCAGCAATTAAATGCTTTAAAATTTAGCAGCTATGTTCAGACCAAGGAATAATGTAAGGGCTAGATGAAGGGTAACCACCATAGAAGCACTCTTTGGCAGGAAGCCAAAGAAGCTGAAATTCCAGGCAGTGATTCAAAATGTTATTATTATTGCTAATTAACACTACTAATTATTTCTATGAATTTGATCTCTTTTTTTTTTTTTTGCTTTTCTGGATATCATAAACCATCCATCATTTTAAAAATTGTTAGGGTGATCAAAAGTAGTTGCCTGTCAAGTGGACAGCAATATAAAGTGAGTTAGCAATAGCATAGCAATAGCGCATAGACTTATATACCATTTGACAGTGCTTCACAGCACTTTCTAAGAGGTTTACAGAGTCAGCATACTGGCCCCAACAATTTGGGTCCTCATTTTACCAACCTTGGAAGGATGGAAGACTGAATCAACTTTGAGCCTGGTGAGATTAGAACTACCAAATTGCAGATAGCCGGCAATCAGCAGAAATAGCCTGCAGTACCTCATTCTAACCACTGTGCCACCATGGCTCTTGTTAAGTTAATATTTTTATTTATTTCATTTTGTTGTTCAATTGCTAGGTCTTGTCCAACTTTGGGTGGCCCCATGGATCACAGCATGCTAGGCCCCTCCCTCCTCCACTGTCTGCCAGAGTCCACACAAACCTATGCTCACTGCATCAATGACACTATCTAACCACCTCATTCTCTGCTGTCCTTTTCTCCTTTTGCCTTCAATCTTTCCCAGCCTCAGGGTCTTTTTCAATAAGTCCCCTCTTCTCATTTGGTAATCAAAGTATTTGAGCTTCAGCTTCAGTATCTATCCTTCAAAATTAAGGAGCAAAAAGTAGGAGATTAGTATGATGCACAACAGATTAAGCATAACCTTTAATTCAGAGGTGGTATTCAGCAGGTTCTGACCAATTCTGGAGAACCAGTAGTGGAAATTTTGAGTAGTTCAGAGAACCGGTGGTAACCTTTCCCTGGAGTGGGGTGGGAATGGAGATTTTGCAGTATCCTTTCCCTGCCATGCCCACCAAGCCATGCCATGCCCACCAAGCCACACCCACAGAACTGGTAGTAAAAAATTTTGAATCCCACCACTACTTTAATTCCAAAAATGCCCCTGGGGTCCCTGCTGACCTAAAGAAATTATTAGAAAATACAAAGTAGATGTGCAAGTTGATGACAATAGGGACTGTAAGACGAGAAGTAGCTTATTTATTCTTTTTTTTCAATTTATATGGCCATCCAACTCACAAAAAAACAACTCGAACTGATTAACAAACAAAAAAATATATTGGGAACAAACAGGGGGGAAAGATTACAGCTATGGTCATATTTATAATCTGAATAAAGTCAAGATAATCTTACTAAGTCCTCTGTGCAAATGCCTGTGAAAAGACCCAGATTTCTAATGCCTGACAAAAAGTCAATAGGTTGTGGCCATCCTAACCTCCATGATTATTGTCCCATGACAGTGAATGTATTTTTTCTGAATAGCACACTTAACATTATTTCATGGAAGGGAGCCTGTGCCTTGACCCAGTGGCTTTGTCAGCAACAGCAGGGCCTCTGGCTATTGAGACCCAGAGGCTTCCCAAATGGTATCACCTTCCAGAAATCTCTACCTGTTCTTCCTTTCTCTGACAGACTCTGCTTCCAGGAAGCACTGGCCAGTTGAGGCAGGGACAGCAGGGAAATAAAGTTTGTCTAGGGAAGACAAGAAAGTTGACTTGCAAATGCATGTAGATAATGTGCAAAGTTATAAATAATGGGAAAGAGCATTATTAGAACAGCAACTACAAGGCTGAGATATGCCAGAAACTCAGAACTGTTATGCAGATGAGTGTTACAGAACAATCTTGCAATTAACCAGTGTCTGCTGTAATGCGTTTTATGGTAGTAATTTATGAAGCATTAAAATAAACTACACTATTAAATAAGAGGCCATGTTTTGCTTCCTGGATTCCTATCTATGCATCCAGTCATTGCCTCATTCATTAAGCTGAGAGCTACCTGTTATGGGGTACAAAAGTCCAACCAACAATTATGATAGCAAATAGCTGCCTGGAATTGTTGCTGCCGTTAAGTGGAATCAGGGTTGTGCTGTCCCATCCCATATACACATGTATGTACCACAAGCATTCTATAGGTATTTATTCAACACCCCCCCCCCCAAAAAAAAAAAACAGATTCTCAGAAAGCATTCCCCATTGCATAGATTCTGTGTTCAGTATGGCAAGAGTCATGGGGTAACTAAGTCCAATGGGAACACACAAAGTCCAGGAAAGCAGTCCACAAGTTGAAGAGCGCAAGATACAAGGTACAGAACCAGGCACATTTCTCCAGCAACACTCAAGTACTCAGGTGAGGTTAAGCAGGTGACACTAAAATAGCCCTTCATGTGAAGCAAGGTTGCCTCCTCAGGAGTAGTCTAGCTGACTGGCATTGTGCCTGTGTGCTCTCTGGTCTAGTTGTCCTTGGATCAGGAGGAGGTGAGGACTCCACCTTCTCCTCATTGCTATTGGGCAGCAGCTGGAGCCTCCCGGCCAAGTTGCTGCAGCTGTGGCTCATTTCATGCAGCCTCAACCTGTCACTCATCTGATCAACCTTGCTGAGGCTGCTCTGTCAGGCTAGCACTCTACTAGTTCCAATCCTGACCAAACGTAAGGTCTTGCCTCTCCAGTCTTCTCAAGAAAGCAGAATTCTTGAAAACAATTATCATATCAAAAGGAATTATTATTGAATGGCAGTGATAGCAAAGGAAATGTAGTCAGGATCTGAAGTTTCCTGCTCAAAGCAGGAGGTTAAAACCACTACAAGCAAAGCTCCTCCCAATGTCCAGTTCAACATCAAACCAATCCCAAAGTTCAAAGATGTTTTAAGAAACTTGGGCAGAGAAGGTGAGAACTGTCAACTCCTGGGTGCTTCAGTTTCTCTTTCTCCACTGGTGAGATAAAGCAGATAGCTCAAAGCCCTTCCTAAGATAACCCAAGACATATTCCTTCCCCCCCACCCTATTTCCCACAAGGTACAGCAAAGCCAAGCAAATGAAATCCCATGCAAAGAATCCCCCCAAGCCTTCCCCTCCCACTAGAATGGCAGTGAGAACTATGGGACCTGACATCAACACTTGGCTCTGGGATTTCCACTGTTAACTCAAACACATCCTCTTCCTCTAAACTCATGTCCAGAGAGGGATCCAGGAGCAGATCTATGACAGGGATTCTCAGCTACTTGTTTCAGTACCATTGCTCCTGTTGAGATATCATTGGACATACGTGAAAAGTTCTCGCAGCATTAGTATTGTCACACCACGACATATAGCTTTATATACTGTAATTGCTCTCTAGCTTTATCTAGTGGCTAGAGAGACAAATATGCTCCAACTTTATTGTTAGAAGCCAATTCCACCCATTTATCCATCAGCCCACACTCTCAAACCAAGTGCACACTGGGAAGCCAGACTCCATTTCCTTTAGCATTTGGAGAAGGCAGACGCAGCCATCTTAATCAGTAGCACATGGTCATCCGAGGACAAACCCACATCCCACACACAAAGCATCGCTGCTGAGATTCAAACAGCTTGTATTTATTAATTGTTGTGTTCAGCAGTAACTTAATGCTATCTATCTCATATTTGATTCTCACTGTACATATCCCTATTTTCCTCAGTTTCACCATATCCTGTTCTCCCAATAAAGCATTCAGATCTACGCACATGGTCCGTTTTATTGGTGGATAGGTGGGTTTGGCTGCATGTCAAGCTGCACACAAACTAACATGTAGTAGGGACAGAACAAGTATGCTGCAAGAATATTCACAAGAAAGGCACAAGTGCTATCTACACATGATTTACACATGCCTTAGACTTCTATGAAACACTCATAAGCTTATGCAAAAATAAATTTGATGATCTTGCAAGTATCATGAGACCTACTGCAGCATAAAAATTATTTTTTTAGTTGCAACTAACATAGTTTTTCATTAACTGACAATCTGGGACACAGAAGTGTTGCTTGGATATAATATTTATAGGTTTTTCAGATACTCAGGATAGTTGGCAAATTAAGCAATAAACTATAGTTTCTGCAGTTCATTTTTGGGTAGCTTCTGGAAACCTCAGTTTCAAAGAGCAATGAAATGGAAATCTACTGAAATATAATAGTTATTAAAATAATATTCTGAATAATCCCCTCTTTATGAAGATAAGGACATTAACAATTAGTGAATTTTAAAAAGCATCAAACATTAACACAAAATTTAAAAAAAAAGGCAGAATAAAAATTCCAGCTTTATCCTTTTATATATGTATATTCATTGGTAATTAAAACACACACACATCAGCCAGCCAATCACAAAATTGTCAAGCACTTTGCCTTAAGTATACATTTAACAGAATTAAGGATTAAGAGATTGTTGAGCCAAATGCAAGTGTCATGGAAAAAAAATGTGTTTTTTCTATATAGATTTCTTTTTCCTGCTCTTCTTGTCATTTAAAAAATATGAGCACTGGGTTTTGTTTTGTTTCTTATGTCAGTCTGACTTAACAGCTAGCTTTTCTGCCTTAGGCTGCAATTCTCAGCACACTTGTTTTGAAATCAATGGAATTAGTTTCAGATAAAAATGGTTAAAATTGGCTTCTTCCAGGGGCCCTAGCCAGCCAGCGCAAGAGGGACGTTCATCCTTTGGCATTCGCTCCAGTAGCTTCAGTCAGCAACACATACAGAATTTTACACATTTCTGGGATTCCTTAGGAATTCAATTCTCTACACATTAATGAATGAGGTCAAAGCTCAGACAAATTATTATTTTTTAACAAATTCCATCATTTAAAAAAAAAAACCTTGTGTAAGGCAGTGATTTATTATAGCTTACCAGAATTAGGGTTTACTAGTTTACTAGAACAAAGAACTTTGTGTTCCTGGTTCATATTCCTATATCAGAACACTTTCTGCATTTTAAAAAAAATAGGCCATTTGGTTACTAAGCCAACTCATTTTCAAACTCATAATATACCCTGTATAGGATGGCTATCATTCTTGTTTGCTTATGAAATTATATCCTGTGGTTCTGCACCAATAGTGTCCAAGACACTTAACAATAAACATACTACCCAAAACATTTTAAAAAATGACTATACCATAAATTGGTACAGAATAAAAATGTACAATAGAACAGAGATTCTCAGCCAAGCCAAATCCAACTTACTAAACAACCCCAGCTCAGGTACCAGAGGCTAAAAGATACTTTTCTTTGAATTTCCTTGGCCCTCCCTTTCCTCTGCATACTTTAAAGTCTATATTAGTTTTATGAGCAAATGAAATATTTCAAACAACCTAATCCATGTCAAGTGAGACAATGTTCTGCAGTTTGGCATGGACATAGAGTAGTTTCCAGAGAAGCTGTTTTAACTATCTGTAATTGGTGCAGAATATGGCAACCTACCTGTTGGCAGATGAAAGCCACCATGCCGTGTCACACTGGTTTTGCCGGCACTTCACCATTACCAATATGCTTCCAGGTACAATTGAAAGTGCTTGTTTTAAACCAAGAAAAATGCAGTAAGGCTCTTCTAACTGGTATCTCCCAGACTATCACCTTCAAGCAGAATCAACTGAATACAGGTGGAAATGCTCCAGGTCTTTGCTGTCTAAGACATTAATAGTGGAAGGCCCACTAGTGGGGAAAAAACTGGCATTGTTTCACATAGCTTTGGAGTAGCATTCATGGGTCTCTCCTGGGAGGGAGTGGCAAAATAGGACTCACAACCCAACAGCAATAGAGGGGTCAACCTATTCTCCAAAGCATCTGAAAGCAAAGGGGGAAAGCCAAGAATAGAAACTGATTAAGGAAAGAGCCAACGTAGACCTAAGGAAAAATTTCTTGACAGGGAGAACAATTAACTAGTGGAACAGCTGGCCTTCAGAAGTTGTGGGTGCACCATCACTGGAGGCTTTTAAGAAGGAGATTGGAAAGCTATTTGTCTGAAATGGTATAGGGCCGTGATGGTGAACCTATGGCGCACATGCTACAGGTGGCATGCAGAACCATATGTGCCGGCACATGAGCTGCAGGCAAACTTACCTCACTGCACATGTGCATGCCTCACAGCTGATTTTCGATCAGTTTGAGGCCTTTTTTGGCCTCCCAGAGGCTTGAGGAAGGCTTCTGCTGGCTTTTCAGGATGAAAACTAGGCCCGTTTCATCACTTCCTGTTTTTCTGGAAATACCAGAAGTGACAAAACGGGCCTAGTTTTTGGCCTCAAAAGCCTGCAGAAGCCTTCCTAAAGCCTCTGGGATGCTGAAAAAGGCCTCAAACCAGCCAAAAATCAGCTGTGAGATGCAGTACAGGTAAGGGGGTGGCAGGGGTGGGAGGGGGTGGAGATTGCACGTGTTGTAGAGCAATGGAAGGACGAGGCAAGAGCCAGAGTGAACACGAACAGGCTTTATTACAGGGAATAAAGGGTTGCCGCATCTGCCTTCTAACTAGCAGGCTAGCTGGCGACAACGGGCTGGCTCTGCCCGACAGCCGGCTTTTATAGCCGACTGTCAAACGGAGCCAGCCAATGGGAGTGGCTGGTGCTCCCGCTCAAACAGCGGACCTGGTTGGGGACTCCAACCAGTTCCAAAGACATAACAGCACGTGCATGCGTAGGGGCGTGGGGAGACGTACATTGCCTTCTGGGTGCTGGCACGCAAGTGCGAGTATGCAACGGCACGCACAATTTTTGGCACAGGAGCCCAAAAAGGTTAGCCACCACTGGTATAGGGTCTCCTGCCTGAACAGGGAATTGGACTAGAAGACTTCAAAGGTCCCTTCCAATTTTATTATTCTGTTAGCTATCTACAAGTTCTGTGCCTGCATCATACATTGGGAGGCAAATACAGAATTCCAGCATTTAATTGATGAATTTTCTGAGGACACTGTTGGTTGTGATTAATTATAGGAAGTGGACTTTTTTATATAAAAGACCAATGCTTTTATCATTATATACTGATTTCTATGAGAAGCTTTTTCTGCAATTTCACTGTTGTTTGGATGTGACTATGCTGTAAAATCATTTTGGAATTTGGCAGCATAGCTTTTATCTGAAATAAATAAAGGAGTTATGATCCATATGACTGACTTATATGTTTTCCACTGAACTCAAAGTAACTATAAAGTGGTTAAATTTAGACTGTTATTTATGAAAGCAAATTGGACATGGTGGAATTTTGGACTACATGGTCTAATGATATGATATACCTTTCTTTTGTATCATTATGTGTGCAACACCCCTCCTTTCAACATCTATTTTATTCTTTTCCTCACTGAGAATAAATCAGAGAATACTTAAAAAAAAGAATTCCTTGGCAAATTCTTCATGTTTCACATACAGGCATTCTGGCATATTTGTTGAAATTCAATTTGAATAGCTTAGCCCAGAGTACTACAACTATATTGTAGGTAAAATGCCAAAACTATTCACAAGCTACAACATTTACTGTGTGATTGCTACAGGCAGCATTAAGAAACATTCCACTGTTCTTAGGATCTCTTTCTATCAGACAAAGTTTTACGTATATTTATATATACTGTATATATATATATTCTTAAGTTTTCATGGGTATTTATATGTATGGTATTCAGCTTTGTTCGGGTATTTTCCCACATCATTATAGTTGTGCTTTTAAAGTTGTAGCAATGTTTCAGCAGAATCTCATCTGCCATCATCAGGCTTCTGTATTGTGTTCATCTGTGACTCAGACTTTCACAGCCGTTTCTGTTTTAAATTTGGGTCTAGCCTACTGCTGTGCCAGAATGGTTTTTTCTTCATCCTGATTGGTTGGGAGTCTTGGTCTGTATTTATTGGTCTTGGAATTTGCTGTGTTCTGCTTGATTGGTGTTTCTTCTGTCTGTTTTGTGGCTTTTTTTGTCTTGATTGGCTGGCAACATTGTGTTCCTGTATTGGAGGCTTTTAGTGCAGCTTGGCTCCGAGTAAATGGACGGCTATCATTTATTAGGAAGCTAGGTTTCATCTGGGTGACTGGTTGGGGTGTGTTTGAGCTGGAGGTATCAGGGGGATCTGTTTGTGCCCAGGTGTTTGCCTGTCTTGTAGTGTGGAGATTTTTTTGTTTGTGAGTGCAGGCTTCCAAATAATTGACAGTCTGGTGGAATCATCTCTTCTATTCATGCTTTCAGGTCTTTTTCCAATCTCTATGGCTTCTCTGATAATTCTGTGGCTGGGGTTTTCTATAGTGGCTAGGGTTTTGGTGAGATTGAAGTCGATGCTATGACCTGTTGCTTTCATGTGTTGGACTAGTGAGGAAGTGTGTTCCACCTTTTTTTACTGCATTTACTGCATTTTACTGCCTGGATGAATATAAAAATATCATACATACATACATACATACATACATACATACATACATACATAATATAAAGCAAAATTTGCAAAATCCATTCTTTCAGTGACTACAACTGCATGTCGACAAGTTATCTCTTGTATCTACCAAGAGTGACAAAGGCTGAGTAGATACCAGGGGAACCTAAGCAGGAAATGTTGAGAAATCATTGTCTTGTGGCTTCTATTCAGTAACCAACTAATAAAGTTCACATGAGAAACACAAACACATTGTGAAATCTAAAGAAAACATGAGAAATATTATATCTGTTCAGAAGGAATTTCATAAATGTTTAAGGGAACTACTGCTGTTGGGAACCAATTTTTCTCCATAATAACCGTGAGCGAGACTTGTTTAGTCTGTGTTTGTTTTCAAATAGGAATTGTCTCTGAATATTTGTGTGGCCATGAGTGGCTTTGCTTTCCTTAGATACAAATGCACTGATATTATTTTTGCAACACAGTTTGTCTTAGAATTCTTCTGAGCCTTTACTGTTGCTATTCTACCTGGAAAACAGATAGCATTTTCAGTTAGAAATACATAACCCTTGAACCCAACTAGGCCGTCCTAGTCAGAATGAAAATGCAAAATTGGAAACTGTAAAGTGGCCTTTTTAGAGAAACATGCCAGTTCTGATTTCATGTCTTTGGACTGCAATAGCAAAATATTTGGAATCATGTTAGCAGTTAATGGCTTTGCTATTCATTTCAGACAGTAGATTTTCTATTTATAGCAATTCACCAGTAGGACCACTAAAACTTAAATTCTTTTATCTAAACATTTCTTTTTTTTCTCATAAGTCCCCAATTTTAAGTTAAAAATGATAATATATTTTCAAAATGTGTGTAAGGAAAAAAAGTGAGTGAAGCGACCCAGACTATAGTCCATCCTTAGACATGAAGGTTTATTGGGTAACTTTGGTCACACCGTTAGCCCTGCCTGTCCATCCACCCACCCACCCATCCTTTACCATCTATCATGTATCTATTATTTATCTATTTACTAATTTTTTATGCTGCCTAAGTCCCCTGTAAGGTGACAACAAGCTATCTCACAGAGTTGTTGTAAAAATTTAAGAGAATATTCATGGAAGTTGATGTGAGCTCCTGGAGGAAAGATAGATAGAAATCACATCAAAACAGAGCAAAGAGTAAGAAAGTAAATGAGTTAATTACACTGAGCAAATTATTATTTATTATTTGTTTGTTTGTTTGTTTGTTTCTTTATTTATTAACAAAGTTTATAGAATTCATTCACATCTGATTCAGTAAGCAGCCTACATTCCTATTTTACTACAAAATAATTAAAATAATGAACATGCTAAAAAACAATAATTATTTCATAACATGTTGTGTAAGGGTGGCGGGTGGGGGTAATCCCCAAGGTCAGATAAGCCAGTATTTCAATGCTGCAGGAAATCAGGTTATATCAGACCCCAAAGGCCCTAAAACAGCCAAATCTTAAAGGCATTCCTAAACCCAAACAGAACTGATATTAGTCTAGTCCTTTTTTAACACAAAACTTGAATATGTTGGTAAGTAGTCAATGTAGCCATTTACAATTGGATCATGCATATGATATCCATTTTTTTGTAGCAGATTGGTGGATGCCCCGAAACTTTTGACCAAAATAAATTCGGCCCAAGAATAAAAAATTCCAGTTTGGAGGTTGCTAGGCCTACATCATGATGACAAATGAATAGCAACTGAATAAAGAGTAAACGTATTTTGAGAAGCTATATAATTGATTCAGAATAACTTCTGCATCCCTGGTAACTACATAACTGACATCTCAGGACCTGAACTAACCAACAATACATTCTCCCCAGTTCAACTAAAGACAGCCTATAAACAGAATCAGGCTTCTACATTACAATTAGAACTGTCATACCAATCTGAGGGAGTTAGCTCTAAAAAATATAATAACATATTGCTACATTATAATTAGAGAAGGGCAGATTTTGTGTAATTGCATATAGCATGCCTAGTAATCTTTCAAAGAAGTTGACCTGGCTGTGGGAAGATTCACAGGTGCTGTACAGTCTGATAAAATGGCACCAAAGTACTTGTAATGTATGTGGGAATGACCTTGGGAGACAAAAGGAAGAGCCACAGTCTAGACTAGAGAATGTTCTTATAAGCGAAGTTGAGTCTGAAAAAAAAAGGTATGGCAAAAACATCCCAGCAGAAGGGACCTTCCCTAGTTTTGGGGAGTCAAAGTGAGGTGTGGGACCTCTACTTTCAGACTTGCAAGATTAATGTCAGCCTTATAGGGTAGTCTAGGAAAAATAACATCCAGAAGTACTAGTTCTATATTTATGTAAGATTACATTAACATAATCTTCTAAGCCTGAAAGGCCCCCACTCTTCATCCTCTCACTTTGACTCTCCCCAAAACGTTCACCTATCTTCCAAGGTCATCCTAGGTACCATTTCAGTACCCCATCAAAGCAGTTCTTCAACTTGAAGTAGAACTTCCATTCCAGGCATCAAAGTGAAGTGGTCCTGCTGGTTTGGTCCAGGTGGTTAAAGAGGGGGAGGCTTCTGCATGCATCATCAATGCAAAGGACCTTTCTCCCTAGAGTGAAATTATTGGCCAAGTCAAATAGTAGCACGTCGATACAACTTAATTTTCAGAGCTAAGTAACTACTTTAAATCAGATTGCTACAACACTCTAGATTTGCTGGCTGAGGAATTCTGGGAGTTGAAGTCCACAAGTCTTAAAGTTGCCAAGGTTGGACACCCCTGCTCTAGATCAAGGTGATGATTCACAGAGTGTCCAGAGACAACCACAAGGAAGCTGCTCAATCATCATTCTTTTATCTTTGCCTTTTGCATCTTACAATAAATTGATAAGATGATCTTTTTAGAAAATAATAATAATAAGACAGGCTCTATTTTTCTTCATTTCTTCGTCTATTTTATTAAATGTATATGTATGCGGGAGGTCAGGACGACTAATGAGTACATACAATGAATGAAATCTGCTAATGAGCTTGGAGTTGCATGAAAGACAAAGCATGGTAAAGGTGGCCCAAAGATATCTCATCTAGTGTTACCATGTAACTTGTGTGGAGTGCACAAGGTGGTTTCAGACCACTTCTCACTAACCCACATCGCAAAAGCCATTATGGCAACTGACACTAATTGGACCCTGTGTTGGCAGTCTCAGCAGAGAGGTTGAGAATGGGGAATTCCCATTTGATCTCTAACATGTGTCCTTTTGTTAAAGACTTATCACATCCAGCTGAATCGATTCCACTGTTCAAAGAAGTGGGTAAGACAACCCAAGGCACAGCATAATGAAAAGAGAGAAATGGAAGCTTCTTTCAACAAGAACAGAATCCAGCAAAACTAATTTTAATTTAAAGAAATAGCAAAAGCTTCATCACCTTCAACGCTGACTGGCAAATAGGAAGACTTTAAAGATACACATATAATATGAAAAAATTAGAGCAGGTTTACATATATATCTACTCCAAAATTGTACATGGCCCAAGAGCAAACATTACACATATAAGTGCTTTGATTTTTGCATCTCATCATAGTGGAAATGGCTCTCTAGTATGTAGATAAGCATCTATACAAAGAAAAATTGAAAGGGGGCTTAGAACCATTTTAGTAGCAAACAAATAAAAAAGAAATCAACCGTTCATTCCCAAATATATTCATTTTCAATGACAGGAACACCTAGTGACTGATTTTTATAAGTAAAAGAAATCCAGTTCCAATGCAGGCAATTATTCAGCTAGTAGCCTATTCTTGCTTTCTTAGAAATATTTTAAAACTATAGTTCCTGGGAGTTTTTGAGTTTCATCGAGTGCATCTGGCTGATCACAAATACATTTTATAAGACATTGTAGAACAGTTATGTTGTAGTTGAGCAATGAGAGGCTGAACCAGGGCATGGATGCAACAATACTTTATTAGGATAATAAAGGACTGAACGTGCTTGCCAAGCCTGGAACTGGCTCGCAGCGATCAGCGACTGGTTGAACCCCGCAGCCTGCTTTTATAGCTGGCTGCTGGGGGAAACCAGCCAATGAGGGACAGCAAACGCCCCCGCAGCGTGAGCGGACCTGAGTGGGAACTCTTGCAAGTTCCAGGGACATAACACCCCTTCCCCCCAGATGCGAACACGCATAGTCATTTAAATAAGCGGGTGGTCTGTGCTGGCGCCCTGAACGGCGCAATTCAGGTGGGTTGTCAAGTAACTCAGAGTCTGTGGTGGAAGGTTGGACCGGTGGGGAATCGCGAACTTGCTCATCGGTCTGCGTTGGCTTGGGAGTCGTAGAGCTGGTCGATGGAGATGCGTCTTCGTCTGCTGATTCGGTTTGGTCGGTCATAAGACGGTCACGGTCCATGTCTAGACTCCCCGGCTTGGCTGGAGGTGGTGTCGGGTCACCGGTGCTGGTGTTGATGTGTGGTTGATGCATCGGTCTTGGACTGATCTGCGCCCAAGCGTCAACGTTGGTGTAGGTACCATGGCGCCTCCGTAGCTGGTCCAGGTGCCTTTTCCAGATGCGGCCATCCTCCAGTCTGACTCGGTACGACCTGGGGCCGGTGATGGTCACGACCTCTCCTGGGATCCACAAGGGGTCTCCAGCGTAGTTCCTCGCGAACACAGGTTCCTGTAAGACAAAATGTCTAACCCCCGACGTTGAAGCGAGGGGAGAGTCAGGGCAGTAATTAGGGTGAAGCCTGTCCAGCACTGTTCGCAGGCGTCTACCCATCAGGAGTTCAGCCGGTGATTTATTGGTGACTGTGCATGGGGTTGAGTGCTGGCTCAGCAAGAAACGGGAGAGTCTGTGGTGCCAGTCTTCCTTGCTGAACCTAGCTAATGCTTCTTTAGTGGTCCTAACGGCTCTCTCTGCCAACCCGTTGCTGGCAGGATGAAATGGAGCCGTGAAGATGTGGCGGATGCCCAGGTTAGCGGCGAAACGACTGAACTCGGCTGAGGCAAACTGGGGGCCATTGTCGGAAACAATAGAGTCCGGTAACCCGTGTGTTACGAACAGGCGGGTCAACACCTTGGTAACTGCTTGTGTGGTGGTCGTGGATAGCTGGACCACATCAATCCACTTTGAGTAAGAATCCATGACCACCAAGAACATTTTGCCGTGAATCGGGCCCGCCAGGTCAATGTGGATCCTGGACCAAGGTGCGCTGGCGCTTTCCCACTTTGTGGGGGAGGCGATTGGAGGGGATGGTCGTGATTCTTGGCAGGGGTGGCAAGAGCTTACCCATCTGATGATGTCATCGTCGAGGCCAGGCCACCAGACGTAGCTGCGTGCCAACGCCTTCATCCTGACGATGCCAGGGTGGCCCTCGTGTAATGCCTCCAAGACTCGGGTGCGAAGTGAGGTCGGGATGACCACCCGGGTGCCCCACAGCAAACAGCCCTGCAAGCTCGATAACTCCTGTTGACGGGTCTTAAAAGGCGTGAATTTGGTTTCAATGTTATTTCCCGGCCACCCCCTCCCCACCCAGTCCAGTACCTGGGCGATCGTTTTGTCTGCCTTGGATTTGGAGGTGATGTCAAGGGCAGTGATGGGAAGGTCGAGCTGGGTGACCTCGAAGATAGCATGGACCGGGGCAGGGTCTTCAGCTGGAGCAGGCAGGGGGCAGCGGCTGAGGGCGTCTGCGTGGGATAATGTTTTTCCTGGACGATGTATGAGTTTATACGAGTACGCTGCTAGGAAAAGGGTCCACCTCGTCATCCTGGGAGACAGCACTTGGGGAGTCTGTTTGTCTCCTGCTAGGAGACCCAGGAGAGGTTTGTGATCCGTGACTAGCTCGAAAAAGTGGCCAAAAAGAAATTCATGAAATTTCTTCACTGCTGCGACAGCTGCTAAAGCTTCCTTGTCGATTTGACTGTAATTGCGCTCTGTGGCAGAGAGCGTCCTGGAAAAGAAAGCGATGGGGGCCTCGGAGCCATTGGGGAGTCTGTGGCTTAACACTGCCCCAATTCCAAAAGGGGATGCGTCAGCTGCCAGTACTAATGGAAGGTTAGGGTCAAATTGAATAAGGACTGCATCTGAAGTGAGTAGTGACTTGACTGCGCGAAAAGCGGTGTCTTCCTTGTGTCCCCAGTGCCAAGATGATTTTTTATCCAAAAGTCTGTGCAGGGGTTCTGCCACTGATGCTTTGTGGGGCAGGAATGATGCGTAAAATTCAATAATCCCAAAAAGGCCTGCAGTTCTGCTTTGGAGGTTGGTGTGGGTGCCTCGTGAATTGCCTTAACCTTGGACTCCAGGGGGTGAATGCCTGAGGCGTCAATTTTATAACCCAGAAAGTCCACCTGTCTAGTGGCAATGGCACATTTTTCCCTTTTTAACTTGAGGCCATGCTGTCTGAACCTCTCTAACACTGCTCGAACTCTCTGGAAGAGTTGGGGTCTGTCCCTGGCCGAGACCAAAATGTCGTCGAAGTAGGGTACTACACCAGGGAGGCCCTGCAATATCCGCTCCATGAGGGATTGGAAAATGCCTGGAGCAACACTTACGCAAAATTGGAGACGCTTGCACCGGAAAGCACCCCTGTGGGTGACAATGGTTTGAAGTTCGGCTGTTTGATTGTCAACAGGGAACTGTTGATAAGCTTGTGACATGTCCAATTTGGCAAAAATGTTGCCAGGTTCAAAAGTGTGCAATAGATGTTGGATGACGGGTACTGGGTAAGCACTAACTTGTAAAAAACGGTTAATTGTGGTTTTGTAGTCTGAACAAATTCTCAGGCTACCGTCTTTTTTGAGGGGTGTGACAATGGGCGTCTCACATTTGGCGAAATCTGTTGGCTCAATGACCCCTTGTTTTAATAATTTATCCAGTTCCGCATCCAATTTAGGCCGAATAGCGAATGGAACTCTACGAGGTTTCAACCGGATTGGGACTGCTTGGGGGTCGACTGAGAATGAGATAGGGGTACCGTTATAACACCCCAGCTCATTGCTGAATACGTCTGAGTAGTCAGCGAATAAGGAGTCAGTGTCAGAGGTTGAGACAGCATGGACTCCTGTTAACCCTAGGCCGAGGTGGGGGAACCAATCAAGCCCCAAAAGTGTAGGGAGTTTGCCGCTAACTACCACTAGAGGTAGGTGGCCTTTGAAAGTTTTAAAATTAACAAGAAACTTGCCTCTGCCGATTACAGGAATGTCCTTCCCCTGGTAGTCCTTCAGGCTAAGCTGGCACTTCTGGAGCCGGTTTCTGGATAGACTGGGCTGTAGTTTCTTGAGGGTGCTCCAAGAGATAATTGAGAGCGCTGACCCCGTGTCAACCTCCATGTGACAAGGTTTACCTTCTAATAAAACAGAGAGAGAGATTTTACTAATGGCATGGCAAGCGTGCTTAGCATGGTGGCGAGTGCGACAGTTCAATACTTGCCTTTGGGGTCCAGAATGTGAAAAGGAAGGGACCCTTTGTGCTGAGTTGTGAGCGGCTTGACAGACTCTGGCGATGTGCCCCTTTTTGTGACAATTGTTGCAGGTGGCTCCCTTGAATTTGCAGGTGGTCCTCAGGTGAGATCCACCACAGGATAGGCACAGGGTGATGTGCTTGGATGGACTGATGCTTTCTTGCTTGGCTCCTACCTGCGGGTGTCTGGTGTGGGCGAGGCGGTGGATGTCGGCCGCATCACTGGGGTCCTCCTCGATGACCACCTCTTCAGAGTGGACGGAAACTGCAATTTGTTTGGAAACAGGACCTTGGATCTCGGTGGCTGAGTGTGCTGCCAGCTCCGCTGCCAGGGCTTCCTCGACGGCTTGAGCGAGGTTGAGGTCCTTTCTAGCGAGTAGGCGCCTTTGGAGGTGAAGATCCTTGACCCCGCAGACTAGCTGATCGAGGAGCATGTCATCCAGGTAGCTCCCAAACCCACAATGGAGTGCTGCAGTCCTGAGGGCAGCCATGTACTGGTTGATAGTTTCTTTGTCTGATTGCTTCCTCATATGGAAGGTGAACCGCCTGGCAATCTGTGAGGGTCTAGGAGAATAGTGGTTAGTAAGGATTTCTAACAGTTCTGTCCAGGGGACGTTTTTTAACTCACGTGGAGCCACGAGTGCTGTTGCAGTATCAAAGACGATGGCTCCGCAGTAGATCAGGAAATATGATTTTTTTCGGTGCTCCCCTGCATCAGCCAGCCCAATGGCGTCGATGTAGTGGTTAAAGCGATTCTTGTATGACTCCCATTTCTCCTCATCCGGCTTGAACGCTGGGAAGACTGGGTTGGAATTCATGTTGAGAAATCTAGTGGCTAACTGCTATGGAATCTCTCTGGGACAACAATGGAGGCAAGAAAAAAACTCTTGTGCCTAGGCAGGCAAGTGATTACAGCTCTGGGGGGGGCTCCGCGCCTCCCGCTCTCTCTCTGGGTTTACACGCGGTAAGCGGCAACGGCTGTTTGGCAGCGCTTTGAATTTGGCGCCTGTGTAGGCGTCAGTGATTTCAAAAGAAACACAGCACCGTGCTGTGTTCTGTATAGAAATTCAAACGACAGCCGCTTGAATTTCGCGCCCTTTTGTTTTGAGTGGCTGCGGCTCGCAGCGCTACACTTTCCCTGTAGCTTGCTATCAAAAGCGGCTACAGACGCTTCTCACTTTCGCTTGTCTGCTGACCGAGCTCTCTGACTGTGCGGCTGCGGATCAGCGGGTTAGTGATTCAGCTGTTGCGGTTTGCCTCTGGTAGCCATCCCATCCTCGTCGCCAGTGTTGTAGTTGAGCAATGAGAGGCTGAACCAGGGCATGGATGCAACAATACTTTATTAGGATAATAAAGGACTGAACGTGCTTGCCAAGCCTGGAACTGGCTCGCAGCGATCAGCGACTGGTTGAACCCCGCAGCCTGCTTTTATAGCTGGCTGCTGGGGGAAACCAGCCAATGAGGGACAGCAAACGCCCCCGCAGCGTGAGCGGACCTGAGTGGGAACTCTTGCAAGTTCCAGGGACATAACAAGTTACACCAAGTATAAATTTACAAGCCTCTCTTCACAAAGTATTCTAACCCTTTTCAATATCAGTGATTTCATTTTCCAGCCAATATAAGTAGAGGAGGGTGAGATGGGTAAGGTGCAAACCTTGTATTTATTTGTATTTTACACAGGCAGAATGCTTGCTGTAAAGGGAAAGCAACCAATAATGCATGCAAAACCATTTTAAGGGCCCTCAATGAATTTCAAAATAAATAAGCTAGATCATTTGTTTTTAGGCCTTTTCCTTTTGATTATTCTGGTAAGCCTATAACTACTTCTACTCTTCACCAGTAAGGACACTAAATGCAAAGCAGTGGGCTAATTAATAAAAACTAGGCACTTAAAGTATTATAAAATTAAATTTCATTGCATTAATATTTACTGTAATTATATCATTCCAGATATATTAATTACCACTGCTTACATTCTGGCTGCATCCATTTCCTTTCACCTGCCAAATCACCTGGACATCTTTCAGCTTCCTTATCTCCAGATGCCTCTCTGGCTACAGGCCTACATTAGCTTTTGGAATGTGAGCAGGAATATTAGTTCTGCAATCTCTATGGAAGGAATGAGAATAAACAGATTTTCAGAAATTCTGAAAGAAGGGGATGAAAAAAAGGCTTACTATCTGAGTATTTCTGATATTTCTTCTCTCTGTCAGATTCCTACTCTGAAGAAAAAGGCCAAGAGAGACTCTACTCAGTTCTACATAGGAAATGATCTGTAACTTCCAGCAATTCTACCACATTTAGACAAATATAACCAACCCATAAATGAGACTTTGGTCATAACTTGATTCCTTCCTCCACTGTCATGCACATTTATTAAATAAGTAATTCTCAGATTAATAAGAATTTTAAACAAAATAAACTGTATTGATTATTCATTTAATGAATATCCTAGGTTTAAAATGTTGGTGTGTTTGGAAGAGTGGAGCTATAGTTAGCTAGAGACTTCCTGATTTAATCATTCACAGACACAAACTTTATTTCATCATTGACAACAGAAGTACACTCTTTAAAATAAAACAGAATTATCCCCTAACGTCAATAACTAGGTGAAGTTATGAGTGAAGATGTCATATAATATACAAAAATTTGCTACTTTTAAAGAAATAAATTGATTTTGGTTGTTTAACAGAAAATGAAAATAGAAATAATCAAAGAGCCCCAGAAATTTAAATAAAAGGGGGATAATCAACTGGTGGCAAATGTCCCTGTATAATTTATTGATAAGTTATTAATTAACTTTATTAATTAATATAATCACAGTTTGTATTCCAGGAAGAATTGAATGCTCAGTGCTTATGCAAAATTTGTCTCCTAGCTTTTCAAACCAGCAGTCATATGAGGCAAATACATAACCTTGCTCTAATATGTATTTGTATGTGTGGTGTGAATTTATGAGTGGTACAATAAGCGCCAGTGTGGAGTACAGTTGGGGAATGCAGACAGCTTGTCATTTGAAAGTCGGTTACCTCCTGTTGCCTTGACCTTTGGGACAACCATGACCTGGATGACTGAGAATCTCTACAGACTTTTAGCTATATAATTTGGGATGAACACCTTTGAATGGTGTGTGAGTAGGAATGGATTTCCAGAGGGGGGAAAATGCAGACTACAGGAATCAGGAAGCACTACTCAGGTGACCCTGAGGACACAGATAAACCTCCAAGTGCTTCAATGACCCTCTAAGAGGATGCAAATGACCAGCTGTCTGCAAGGAATATAAATCCTTCTATTCCTCACTTTCCTGCCAGAGCTGAAGAAGCTTCTTAGATGAGAAGTAAAATGACTTCAAAGAAAAAACAAGAAAGTCCAATTGCCTCCTGAAAAAGCACCTTTGAGACAATCATGACCTGGATGACTGAGAATCTCTACAGACGTTTGTTAAACAGTTCCAAGGCCTTTTTCTGCTACTAAATTCAAGCACTCTATGCAGTGGTGGGATTCAAAAAAATTTACTACTGGTTCTGTGGGCATGGCTTGGTGGGCGTGGCTTGGTGAGTGTGGCAGGGGAAGGGTACTGTAAAATCTCTGTTCCCACTCCATTCCATGGGAAGGATACTGCAAAATCCCTATTCCCTCCCCACCCCACTAACCTGCTTTCCAGTTCCATTCTTCCTATTCAGGGCAGGAAGGGATCAGCTGGGACTCGGGAGGCAGAGAATAGATGGGGTGGGGCCAGTCAGAGGTGGCATTCTGAACTACTCAAAATTTCCACTATCGGTTCTCCAAAACTTGTCAGAATCTGCTGAATACCACCTCTGACTCTACCGCTTGCTTTGTCAACAGAACATGATGACATTGCAATCGTTGCCAGCCCTGTCCCTGTTTCCCTGTTCTACATCCCTACTGAATGGGAATGTATTGATTTGGGGGGGTGCTTACACAATAAGCAAAGAATTCCTTCAGATTCCCATCCTCCCTCTTCAGCAAATCCTCAGCCAAGGATGAATTTGGAGTCCCTGCTTTTTTTTTTTTTTTTTGCCAAAAAACATAGTGTGAGAATATATTTAATTAAAACACCTTTAATATTTAGATTTATTTATTTATTTATTTGATTTGCCAATCGGTTACAAGATAATAAGGATAAACATAGTTTTGAATACATGAAATGAATACATATAAGAAAAAAAAAAAAAACAATAGGACAGGGATGGTGGGCACGTTGGTGCGCTTATGCACGCCCCCTACTCACCCTTTTCCTTCTTAGGAAAAGGGTGAGGTCAATAGTAGACAGTCTAAGGTTAAAGTTTTGGGGGTTTGCAGAAGAAACCACAGAGTCAGGTAGAGTGTTCCAGACATTGACCACTCTGTTGCTGAAATCGTATTTCCTGCAATCAAGTTTGGTGCGGTTAACCTTGAGTTTGTATCTATTGTGTGCTCTTGTATTGTTATGGTTGAAGCTGAAGTATCCATTGACCGGTAGGACATTGCAATGTATGATTTTACATACTATACTTAGCCATAAATGCTTCAGAACTCTGTCAATTTACAAGCAAATTAAGCATAACTTTACAAAGTAATAACTCTGCAACTCTTATTTATAAATGGATGGTAGATTATTTTGTTTAAATATTCATGGGCATAGGATAAGAAATTGGAATATACGTCTACAAAAATAAAAAATTATTTTGGCATCCATATCTCGTTTCTCTATAAATATCAACTGCTTATTAATTAAAAAGAGATACTTCGCATGTATCAAACATGTATCTCAGATAATATTTGGAGTTTTAATCAATAATTGAAGATGTAGTACTGAAAATACCATAGTGATTCCTATGATGTGGACATGTGCCAGAATGGCTCCATTTGGGCAAAAAAACCCAACAACCTAAATTTGTTATGAAAGATTTATTGGTTTTTCTAGATTGTCACAGTGTTTGAATTATATGGTGCAGTAACTAACTTTATGACAAAAATCCCCCCAGTTGTTATGCATCCAAAGGAGTGGAAGGGAAATGCTGGCACATGGGTGATGATGTTATCACACAAGTATCTCAGTTTATGTTTCTGTACCTATATCACAAGAAAAAACTTTAAAATGATACAAGCACATGGAGTAACATTTGTATGACAACATCAACTCAAAAATTTCATCAATTTGATTTGGCATCTGTGTGGATAACTCGATTGATAGCAAAAAAAATACTACTACAAAGGTAGAAAATAAGTGCTCTTGATAGTTATGTATAACTTAAGGAACTGATTTCTCATACCGTTTTTTGCTACTGTGAGTCTTGATTGATGGACTTTTTCTGTCTGTTTATGTTACTTTCAGAGTTTAGTGTAATTTTCCTTTTTTAAAAAATCTTTTCTACAGAAAAGGTAGATATAAATAATTGTATAGTAAGATATAAACATATATATGTAAGTTCAATTGAATCATCTTCAACTGAGGAATATGTAATTCTTTCTTCAGTTTTACCATATGCATTTCTTTTTCTTTTCTCAAATAATAATAGTAACAAATAAAAATTACAGCACAACAGATGAAAGGGTATCATGAGCACAAAAGAATGGAACCAAAACAGTGAGCAGAAATGATACAAGTGGCAAAATATCATTTCGGCTTATCAGATTAATTTAAAATAACTGTATCAGCAGACTTCTTCATAAAGTTGCAAGCATACACAACTCCAAATATGTACTTCTAGAAGTTCACTTGACTTTCTGTTCCCACAGCTCACTATGGCAGAAACCGGCAAGCCAATTTTAAATTGAAAAATAGCTTCTGGTGCAAGACGATGCCTCCAGGAGCAAAGAGACCTCTTCAAATTGGTTCTGTAGAACGTACCTAGATTATCTGCCAGACGTTCTTCCCAAATGGTTTCCCCGTCAATCCTTGCATGGGGTTTGTCTTCATTTCTTCCCTCGTCTGAACAAAAAATAAAACAAAGTAATGCCACAGCAGCAGCATGGATAACAAGGAGGATGTATTTTGGTCTTAAAATAAATGCAAATAAAAGGCATAACAATGAAGGAAGAATATGACTTTTGGAGGGAAGCATTATAATCGTGGTTTGTCTGGATGGGAACATGCTTCCATTCAGCTTGTATGCTTTCCTATCTTTTGGTGTACCTGCATGGCCACAAAGAGACATTTAACTACAGTTAAATGTTATGCTTTCAATTAGCTACAGTTTACTATAGTTTAAACCTAAACTGCTGTTCGCATTTGTGTAAAACAATACATTTTCTAACTCATTTTCTAAAATTGGCTTCTTTCAAATTGTTGCTGGAGCAACACTTTTCCCAATTCATTTTCTAAAATTGTTTCAAATTACTGTATCTAAGGTTAGCCACAGTTGTTTAATTTCAGATAGAAATTTCTGAACACTACATAGTTATGTTAAAGGGAAATGTGGTACAAACACTTTGGGAAAAGCTAGATTGATTCCTTATCAGACAAACAGGGGTGGAATTTTTTATTTATTTATTTATTTTATTTTGTCAAGTGATTATAAGATAACAGGTATAAGTATAAACATAGTTATGAATACATGAAATTGATACATACTGTATAAGAAAAATAAAAAGAAACAATAGGTCAGGGACGGTAGGCACGTTGGTGCGCTTATGCACGCCCCCTACAGATCTCTTAGGAAAGGAGTGAGGTCAATAGTAGACAGTCTAAGCTTAAAGTTTTGGGGTTTGGGGAAGAAACCACAGAGTCAGGTAGAGTATTCCAGACATTGACCACTCTGCTACTTAAGTCATTTTTTCTGCAATCAAGTTTGGTGCGGTTAACCTTGAGTTTGTATCTTGCTCTTGTGTTGTTATGGTTGAAGCTGAAGTATTCATTGACAGGTAGGACATTGCAATATTCAGACAGGTTCGGGCACACCCCTTGTTCCAATGACCAGCTGGCTCCAAACTGGTTCACTCCAACAAGATGTGGGCCCGCCCATCTGCCCCTGCTCTTTCCTGTGCTTTATGTCTTTTTGTTAGAGCACAGCTGATTCATGCGGGAGAGTGGTTTGCCGCACCTCAGCTGTTTTCTTCAGCTGCAGTTGAAGGTAAGTGTTAGTTTTTTTGAATGCGGAGCACATGTGCAAAGTGTGCGTGTACACACAAAGCACGCACTCACTGAACCAATTATTATATTGGTTAAATCACATCCCCACAGTAACAGCCACTTGATCCTTCAGAATTAGAATGTCCTCAGCCATCTATAATTCACCTCTTTTTAAAGTAGCATTTTAGTTGGGAATCGGTATTCTCTTCTCATCTCTCACTCTTCTGGGTATTTGTTTCAAGACCACAATCTTCTTGTCTTTATATTTCAATATATTCTCTTTTGCCACTTGCAATATTTGCGTTTTAATGGCTTTCTTTGTAAATCTAACGTGAACTTCTCTTGGTAAGCTATTTCTCATCACATATCTGGATATGGATATGGAAAGGCACCAGGCCCAGATGGACTTCCGGCAGAATTTTACAAAACATTACAAGAATCGTTGAATCTTCCATTGCTAGAAGTTATGAATGAAGTTATGTTAAAGAAGAAAATACCTAAATCATGGTCAGAAGCCTATATTACACTTATTCCAAAAGAGGAGGCTGATCCATTACAAATTAAGAACTACAGACCTATTTCTCTACTAAATGCAGATTATAAAATCTTTGTTTCAATATTGGCAGAAAGACTTAAAAAATATCTAAATAATTTTATTCATCCTGATCAAAATGGATTTCTTACAAAGAGACAAATTAAAGATAATATGAGAGTAAATTTTCAAATTAACAGCACTAGAATTTGCTTCCAATTTAACCTGGTTTATATGAGTGAAGATTAGAAAAAAAGGATGACTGAGCATCTCCATGGACATTAAATTGCTAACTTTCAATCTGGAGTTCTTCAGGAAATCCTGATTTTCATGGCTACTGGTAACATTCAAGAGTGAATGGATTTTGGAGTACAGCAGCACACAAAAAGCATATTGCTAACTTTTACTATGCCAGATTGAAGGTTTATTAGAAAGACTGCAAGTTAAGGAGTAATTAGGGTTTGGAAGGAAGGAAGGAAGGAAGGAAGGAAGGAAGGAAGGAAGGAAGGAAGGAAGGAAGGAAGGAAGGAAGGAAGGAAGGAAGGAAGGAAGGAAGGAAAGACTTTAAGTCCTTTTTTCTAGAAATTGATGAGAGAATGATTACCAACTATCCAACATTATAAATCAGTATGGTAAAATATTTTTAAAAGAATGGAATGGTCTAGGAAGGATGTTCCCCATGAAAATAACATAACAGGTTGCTTGCTTATTTATTAAATTTTACACATTTCAGGAGGAATGTAATCAAATGAAAGTTGCCATAGTTTTTGTATAGTTCCTGCCTTTCCCATGTTTAATAGGGAAATCTGAAAAGAACGTGCACTTAGGCTTTTTTGAACAGAATTCAAATAGTGAGTTGGGAACCTGCTAAGATAGTGTTCCTGCTTGCATTACGCTTCTGATCACATTACAATGAAAATGAACAGAAGCTTTGTAAGTAGTTTTCCCTCACTGTGGACAGACTGGGGACCGAGGATGACAGAGCAGAGAAGTTGGGAAGAGGGATGGGACCCTCATGTGAGCAGGCTGAATGGCTGCAGGAAGCTAAAGTAAACTGAGAAATAGATACCATTTTTGGCACATAAATGTTAGCATTGGCAACTGATGAATCGCATGGAGATAAAATAGCTTCAGAATGCCTTATGTTTTAAATTATGTCTTTGAACGGATGGAGCTGGCTGATGAATGTTAAGAAATGGGAACCATTAAACTGCCCACATCTCTGGCGGTGACTGGCTATTTGCCAGAGGTACTGGGGTTGTCAATTTTGCCATTAGTACAAGGTACAAGTATTTGCTATCCACACTGCCAAGATTGAAAAGGGAAATGTTCCATTGCGTACTCTTACAAAATGAAAATCAGGAGGAGTCTGCTAACGTATTTTCAATTTAACGTATTTTATTAAAAGACATTGGCTTTCCTCATTTCATCAAATGCATTGGAGTAACTAATCTGATGTAAGATCTGCATTAGAAAGAAACTGGGCAGGTGGTAGGGAGGGAAGAAGATGCCAATACAGGTTGTTCGTGACACAAGTAAATTGATATAGGTTATGAGTTAAAAATTCCCACAACTGGCTGAGGAATTCTGGGAGTTGAAGTTGAAATTGAAGTTCACCCATATTAAAGTCCCAAGTTTGATAAACACTGATTTAGACCTTCAGAAATAGCCTGACATGCTATTTATCTCATGAATGAGCTGCAGCTCATGAAGCTGGATGCCTTTAACAGTATTTATTAATCTGCAAAGGTGCTGCCCAACTTCTGATTTGGGGATGCCATACTCTGGTGTATTTCCAACTTGGCAACTTTAAGAACTTAGGTGAACTTCTTAAAATGTGGGGGATCCTGGGAGTTGAAGTCCACACATCTTAAACTTGTCCAAGTTTGAAAAACACTGTTACAGGCTAGCACTCTGTCTACAGTGTCTTATAAAGTGAAGATACTTGAACATTGCTTTGCTATTTAGGACAATTATATGGAAAACATTCAGATATTTGCTTACAGATCATCCGATCTCAAAATAAAATATATGTTGTGAAATAACTGGGGAGGAGGAAGAAACTGGAAAGGCATTTTAGCACTTTATCAATGTGCCTTGTTCCGTATTTCTGTTGAAATGTGTAGCAACTCATTTGGCCTCAAGCTTACCTCACTTTGCAGTATGTAGGGAAAATAGTTTGGTACAGCTCTGGTTGTAATAAATCCTTCAAAGGAGAGCCTTATAATGGGAACTTTGACAGGCTCTTACCTACAGCAGTGTTAGCAATCTCAGCTAAACACTGGATCACACAAGAGAAAGGAATCTCTTGTACTGGAAGCTCCTATGCCTATGACAGGCTTGAAAAATCACAGTAATCATACAAGCCATTTGGGGGCTGCCCATTCATGAGCGGGGAGCCATCGTCTTTCAAATAAACATAGCAAGATTGCTTATTTCCTCTTAGATTTAATTGAAAGAAAAATGGCTGTAGCCTTGATACTCCATTGGTATGACCTATCATATTTCTCTATCAAGTACTAGCAAGGAGAAAATGTACACCAGCTATCAGTCATTTTCCTTGAAAACTTCACTAGCTCCTGGGAAGGTTTATCTATCATATTAAAAAAAAAGTTTGAGAAGAACTTCACAGTCAGTAATCATTATTTTCCCATGAATACTACTACAGATTTAACTGACATTGTCCCATTGGTTTAAGGGAGGGGATGCTTCAATAAAAGAAAGCTTAAAATGATCTGGAATAAAATCAGATTTAGAAGCACAGGCCGTGCTTTGATGTGTCCTTCTTTGGGTTATAACCAAGTTCATGGTAGATAAATCTAGGCAAGTTTCCATCATATAATCACAAAAACCTTCTTATATTCCCATGAAATTAATTGTGATTTGATGAAAAACAGACTACCTGGAAATGGGCTTCATACAGTCCAAAAGATAAGGACTTGCTTTCTGTATGATTTTAATTTACTGAAGATACTTTCAAATTATGCATTAACAAAAAATATGTTGCTCATATTCATTTCCATTCTTCTATTGTTTCATTGCTCATTTCCCTTTTTCCTATATTAATTAATGTTCTCAAGAAAGAAGGTGCAAAAAATAAACACAGATAGAGAAGTATTCAGCATATTATCAATAAAATCAAGTCCATTTCAGTAAAGGAGTACAGTATTTTATTTTAGGAAAGACCACCTAAGCAAGCTCAAACCCTTTATATAGCTAAGTAGAACATATTTTGTTTAGCTTTTCCTTAGCCAGCCTTCTTGAATCATTGATTGACATGGAGAATGGGTTAAGCATGAAAAGGTCAATTGAAATTTCATCTAGGCTATGCTTAATCTGTCAATTTGGTTTCCCAAATTAAGAATGCCTTCAGAATATATTGAAATAGTTTTGAGAGATAAGTCTGATATGGACATTTAATCTAGGATAAGGTTTTCAGGGAACATGGCCAAAGAGGCCACCACATTTTTATGAGCACATTTCCACCATTTGATGTATCTGTATAGGGAATCTGCCCTATATTATTTTCTTCTGATGTGAAAAGTGGCATAAATATATTTTAAATCAAGGAAAACTTTGCTCTACAAGATGTATCTTTTCAATAGATGGTGAGCAGAAAATAGGATTATAAAAAGCAGAGAAGCCCTGTTGTCCTTGTATGATCACCATGATCTTTCCAAAATAGCAAATTGAATTCATGATTGTCTTACCCAGCTCTTAAAGAATTGGTATGCAGCCTGAAATGGCTAAATTAATGTTTGATCAGAGATAATACCTATGTTTATTGCTGATTAGAAAGCCTTCACAAACTATTTGCATAAAAGAGGAAAAAATAACTTATGTTCTAAAATTTGGACAATTAGATAGGATGAAGAAGAGAGTCACAATGAAACTTTAGAGAAAGATGTAATGTGCTTATAACTCCTGTAAAGAAGATTGAAAGTTATTTTGTATATTTTTTTCCTTTCCTTTTTGTTTTTCTTCTACTTTTTCTTTTTGCACTTTTCCTTATTTCTTTTTTTCTTCTTTATTTCAATTTGTATTATTTTTTACTCTTGTTTTTAAAGCTCAAGAACATTCACTTGACATCTAGCCGACAGTGAACAACCCCTTTGTAACCAGTAAATTTAGTGAACTATAGCACTACGAACTATAAAGCTATGGGAAATCTAGACAACATACTAAAAAGCATAGACATCACCCTGCCAACAAAAGTGTGTATAGTCAAGACTATGGTTTTCCCAGTTATAATGTATGGCTGTGAAAGTTGGACCATAAGAAAGGCTGAGTACCAAAGAATTGAGGCCTTTGAACTATGGTTCTGGAGAAGACTCCTGCGAGTGCCTTGGACTGCAAGATGATCAAACCAGTCAGTCAACCCTGACTGCTCTTTAGAAGGCTAGATCCCTAAGTTGAAACTCAAATTCTTTGGCCACCTAATGAGAAAGAAGGACTCACTGGAGAAGAGCCTTATACTGGGAAAGATTGAGGTCAATAGAAGAAGGGGACGAAAGAGAATGAGGTGGCTGGGTGGAGTCACTGAAGCAGTAGGCATGAGCTTAAATGGACTCCAGGAGATGATAGAGGACAGGAAAGCCTGGAGGAACGTTGTACATGAGGTCATGATAGGTTGGACACAACTTCACAACTAATTTTGCCTTGCGTTTAACTCAGTCCAATTTGTAGCATTGCAAAATTATGTATAAGTTTAAATACTTTTAGTTCTATAGAAAATGGACTGCATAGCAGTCTAATTTGTTATATCAATTGGACTAAATATAAAGTAATAGTTTTCACTTTAGAGAGTGCAGTTATTGCCTTATCAGTAGCATCTAGTACATTTATTACACCTTCACTTAAAAGTCAAAAAGCCTTAAAAATCTCAGAAGCAACCAGGGAATCTCAAACTCTCTGCATTTTCTCAGATCTGTGTATATCACCCTAGTCTCCTATGTAGTGAGAAAGCAACGTGAAAATAAGGCTTGATTTTGGAAAGATGTGTTTTTAATTTCCCTTTAATTGCCTGATTTTTAATTTTGATATTGGCATTCGGTTGCCTGGGAAAATCAAGGTCTTCTGGATCAAATATTGTGGAAGCAGCTGTATTACAAGCTTTTCAGTACAGCCTGCCAATGGCTTTTACCTCTGACCTGCGACATTAAGCATAAGAGATCTTTATGCCACCACTGTGCTGAACTAGTCCTGGGCGGTGAAATATGCCAAATGGAAGCGTGCTTTAGATTGGTGTACACAAAAGATTTAACAGAAGCATGGCTACAATGTTTCCAGGAGGTAGGCCAAATCACTGCAGCCCTGAAGTATTATTACTAAAACTGTAAGTCCAGGAAACAACAGATCTCTTGATTTTGCAACTGCCTCTTTGCTCCTTGTGAAAAACTACTTATGATAAATAAAAAGCCAAAACATATTAAATAAAATATTTTATAAGTACAGGTAGTCATCGAGTTACAACAGAGACTATTCAAAGTCACAACGGCACTGAAAAGAGTTGCTTCCGACCTTTTTTCATAGTTACAACCTTTGCAGCATCTCCATGATCACAGGATTAAAATTTACAAGCTTGGCAACTTGTTCATATGACCATTGCTCAGAGGTGGTATTCAGCAGGTTCTGACCAGTTCTGGAGAACTGGCAGCGGAAATTTTGAGTAGTTCGGAGAACCAGCAAATACCACCTCTCACTGGAGATTTTACAGTATCCTTCCCCTGACACGCCCTTCAAATCACGCCCACAAAACCAGTAGTAAAAAAAAATTTGAATCCCACCCCTGCCATTGCTGTGTCCCAAAGTCATGTGATCACCTTTTGTGACCTTCTGACAAGCACAGTCAATGGGGAAGACAGATTCACTTAACAACTGGGTTACTAGCCTATCAATTTCAGTGATTCCCTTAACAACTGTGGCAAGGAAGGTCGCAAAATGGGGAAAACTCACTTCACAGATGCCTCAATAACAGAAATGTTGGGCTCACGTGTGGTCATATGTTGAACGCTGCCTGTATGTAAAATAAAATGTTCAGAGAACATTAAATAAAGAATAAATAATAAGTTGTTAATAACCATTAAGAAATGATAGCACCTCCAAATTACAAATAATTTGACATTACAGTAGTGATATTAAAACCACTATGCTTACAGAAATGTCAGTTAACAAAACTTAGCACCACCTGAGGCGTTTCAAGGGAACTGTCAACTAATAGAAATAGTACATTTTCCATCTGTCCAATTGAGTTGACCTGCTATCCAGAGGACTATATATTTTGCTGGTGCATTGGTATATAGAAGAATGAAACAAACATGTAAAAATGACTGTATTGAGCCCTTCAAACAATAACAGGGAAGATTTCGCAGAGGGATGTTGTTGTATCTGCCCTATAAATCCACAGAAGGCCTAGCATTGGATTTATCCTGTGAGGACCAGACAAAATATCATTAAAATAATTGGCTGGCATAAACGGCCTTCCACATAGACTATCTATCTAATGTAGGGGGCTAAAGTTTGATTTCTCTGTATGCCAGAGTGAAACACAAGCTGTGTTATTTCCAGAGAGACTTCCTCATAACCTTATTGAAGCAGAAAGTGGGCTGAAAAACCACCATAATTTAAATCTGTATCCATGCTTTGCTTCCAATTGAACTTGTCTGAGAGAATTCAGAAGCGTGTGGGGGAGATTTACCTTTAGCCAATATCATCGCCAGCAAGTTATCGCACATTCCTCTATGGAAGGCTGAGAAGTTTCGAGATGTATCAGTGCCTTTGCAATGCAACAGAGTATTGCCTTTATAAACCTGGACTAATTCTTAAGCCCTTGAGTCCAGGCAGAACTGTGAACCATCAAGAATTAGGCTTAATACTTTTGCCTTAAAGAGTTTTCCTGCTGCCTGAACAACATTCCTGTAGCTGAAAGAACACATTTTGCCCTGGATTTTTCTGATAGTTTTTTACCTGGTTCTTCCAGGTAAAGGGAGGGATAAAAGATAACTCCTGAATATTTGAAAGCTTTCACTGCCTCAGTGAAAGATATTATTTTCCAGTTACTTCACTTTTGATATAACTGATATAACTAATTTGTCATTGTTGCGGTTGGTGTCTAATACTTGCCAGCTCCCCTTTGGTTCATCTGGGATGAAGATAGGACAATAATATCAACATTTATCAATCCGAGAGGAATTCTTTAAACTAGAATTAACAAGAAAAGTAAATGTAATAACAGAGGAACTAGATTCCTTTGATCCACAAAGGAATCTAGTTCCTCTGTTATTACATTTACAGTCAAGTCAGGCCATTAAAGAGGTACACCTGACTTGCATGTAAGGATTTTCATGTAGCAGAATAATTGAATAGTAATGATCCACAATCTACTGCAGAGGTTGCTAAATTGGTTTATAATTTCTCCCTTTGGTACAGAATAAAATGTTGTCTTGAAATCAAGGTGGCATTAAGAGCACACTCAGGGCAGTTAGGGTATTTCTCTTCCAGGTGCTATAAAACTATGCATTTGTCCAGCATTGACTGCCCGGTTTTAAATCTGGTCTCTTCTATGGTGAGCATATTCTCATGCCTTAGGTTGCATGGTCCACAAATTTCCCATGTAGGTATTTAACATTAAGGTTACTAATGATATGCAACAGACTAATTGGGTGGTAATTGGGCAGGTCAGTCTTGGTAACTTTCTTGATGTTTTGAATAGTTAATTACTCATCACTATTCCTTTGCCATCTAAAATGAGTGTTCTTTGTAAGTAGGTGGGATTTCTACTAGAGACACCCACCAATCATAGTTTGGTTTTGTAAGTTCAGATAGGATCCAACTCATCCTACTCAACTAGTCCCAGCAGTTTTATTATGACTTTAAATGGTGCAGAAATAATATTAGACGCCAGTCAGATAAATATTCTGTATTTGAAGTGAAGGAGCTCTGGTAGTAACACTAAGGAGAGTTTGAAAGTACTCCATCCATACCTTTATGTAATTAGTTTCCTTATCTTACTCTTCAGTTGACAGACAAACTTTTCTGAGTTCTTACATTTTGTAACTTGACTTACTTCATTTCAATTACTATATACATCTTAGATTTTTTTTCAGGAGGGATTAATAGTGGTTTTTTAATTATTATTTTAGCTCAAGATAATCTCTACAGATTGAAAAATATCAATTACATTTTTAAATACATTTATTATGTAAAGATGTATAACCTTGTCCCACATGAGGCTGAAAGTAGTGCTTAATACATTGACTGCAAATGGATTTTTTTCAAGATTCTTGTTCATGCTAGCAACACTGATACAAAATGTTAAGAGCACACAGTTAAAATTTAGTACCATTGAGAAAAATGCCTTATCTTTACACCGTAGCTGGAAGTTGGCTTCTTTAAGGCTAACTATAGTTAATATTAACCTGATTATTGGTACAAATGACAGCATGCTATTGATGAACAAAAATGGAAGAGAATAAATTCAAATAATTCTTTTCAGCAAGAAAGGAGACCTCACAATTGGAAGACATTCTGCAGCTCATTTTGTCAGACTAAACTGTTTTAATGTGACATCCAAATTGAATCAGAAACTGCCAAGCGATAAAAGTGTGAATGATGTTACTGAACATAAAAAGGGAATAAAATAAATGCAGGGTGATTTGGATATGGTTATTAAAGCAACTTTTAGTCAAGTCAGATTTCTGATGAAGCATCCAGTTTTCCTTTGCGATAAATTGAAGAGTTTTGCCTTTTCCTTCTTTTAAAATATTATTGAAATTCCTAGACCTAGAGCCTCAGAATGCTCTCATTCATCCATCCAAAATCTAACAAAGATCAACCCTACCTAGTACCCATGGAGCTTGGATTTAAGTTTGCTCTTTGTTGTGCCTAAAGTAGGATTTCCAATCATCAGAAGTGGTGCCAGATTCAAAATATTCTGGGAACCCACACTATCTTCCACCAGGTTTCTACCCATTTTCCATCTGTCTTTGTAAGCATTCTAAGTCTTCATTCTGTCCTACCTTTTTTCTCTTTCCTGCTGGTCAGATTATTCCCCTTTGATTCTTCTTCTGAGTTAAATACTCATCAGTAATGTGTTGAAGGTATGACCATCAGTGGCACTGACTCTTCAACAGTCGTGTATGTTATCTAACTATATATAGAATGCACACCAATCTTGAATGTAGCAGACCCACAGATCTGAACAAACAATTCAGGAATTACTCTGTACATCCTTTTAGCCAATCATTCCCCCTGCCTTTTTGTATGAGGCTGCTTAGTCACACGTTGTTGTTTTTTTGTTCCTTTCCAGGGACACACAGTTGGAACTCTTACTCTTTAATTCTCTCATGGTAAGACGTAATTAGATAGGTGATAAATTTTGCCTTTCTCTATAATTTGCTCAAATCTCTTTTCTACTCCAGTTAGAATACCTGCTTTACCAGCCATTGCTTAGTTGGATTCCCACTTCATAAACATTCAAATAAATTCCCCAAATGCCTTTATTTCAAATGTAATGCCTTTGGATCACAATAGTGGGTGTGGCTGAAGCTTTGTTTCTGGCTTTTGCAATTGGCTGCCTCCTAAACATTTTAATAGAAATGACTATTGCAATGGCGCAGACATTGATATTGTACTAGCTTCCTATCATGTGGTTGCCTTCTAGCATATCCTACCTCCTCTGTGGTTGATGGCCTCCCTCCCAGTTCTTTGCAATGGTGGTGATCCCTGCTCACACATTAATGATGCTTCATTTACAAGATTAAAAGAGCTGAAATTCTATATTCAATCCATGCAAACAGCCAAGGATCTAGTATTAAAATGATGTTTCTTTCACTACCAAGTTTGCAATAACAGAAAACATTTCCTGCTATTAATAATTTGGAAATAGCCATTAGCAAAATTGCAGGGATTAAAATGATGAAGGAGCGCTATTTTGTGCTGAGTTGAAACTATTCCACACGGACTTTTCCTTAGACACATCAGCCATTCATATCACTGTTTCATGTAACTGGACTCAAATTCTTGACATGGATCAGTTACAGATTGATAAAATATAATTTGTCTTCAAAAGAACTGGCTTAACCATTAATAATTCCTTGTCTTGTAGAACCCTGATTGAGGTCCATTGTCCATACCCTCTGGTCCTTCAGAAAAGTTCTGAAACCTTGGCTTTTTCAATAAGTCCTGGGACAGAATAATCACCCATAAGATTGTTTCTTTTTTACTTTCATTTCCAAGGCATGGATTGATGATATTTTCCTTATCATGGATTATGAGGTGCCTGGTTTTAATATTGTGGTGTTTTGTTCTTTTATGTTTATAAACAGCTTAGATTTACCTCAGTGACTAACGTAGCTAATAAAAGGATTAAATACATAGAAATACTTTAGTTGCCCTGGTGACAAATCACGACATATAGACATTTCCTGTTCAGAATTGTTGGTGTTGTTTGCAATTCATCTGAATACAAACTTGGGTCTATTTTGGGTCTATGCTGCTGTTGTAAACTCAAATAGTTGTGATGAGTCCATCATAAATTGGCATTTTTATTATGCCACTTCCTGACACATGGGAGTGTCCACTTTGAGGAGGATGCACTATTACCAGGAGAAACACCAGGATAAAGTTCCCTTTCTTCACCTTGGTATGTTATGCCACTAGCATTCTTCTTTTCTTTTCCAGACATCTTTTTATTGCTTTCCATGCCCCTAATTCTGATGCTTCTATAGTTCTTGACCTGAAATTATGTGTTATTTACAGCATAGAGAATTCAGCGTTTCTCAGCAAACCCAGATCAAATGAAATTTTCTTTAAAAAATGGACTTTCAATTTTATTATCTTTTTTCCTTCTCCTCCTCTTCCTCCATTTAAGGACTATTATGATTTAGTTATCCTCTTAGTATAACAAGACCAAGAGGAAATCCCTTGTGATCTCTATCACTAAGCAGTTGTTATGTCTTCTGAGTGCTTTGTCAGTTGGTTTGTCTGAATCATTTGGTCAAGTGACCAAATATTTCATGTTTATACCCATCACACTGAACAGACTAGCACCTACTTTTCTTCCTCAACACCCTTGCCCACTCCCACAGTTCATTTTCCCCCAGATACATACATCTTTACTCCTGTCATCAATGCCAAAAACAATCATTTTCAGTTTTTTTAGTTCAGCTCTGACTCCAGTGAAAGATTCTGGTGTTTAGTTTTAAATTCTACTATCCTAAAAATCAGATGCCTGGCTGTTCTGAGGGAAAGAGCTAGAGAATTCTGTGAAGCTTCTAAATAAGAGTAAATATTTACATATTTAAATATTGTCCTCCATAATAAAATACTCAAATATCTCCTCACCTATTTATTTTGCACAAGTTGAAGTCCCCATACTGTAAAAAATATATAAAACATTTTGTGAAATAAAGGTGGGGGAAAAAACAAAGAGAGAAAAAAATTAATAAAACATACAGAATATCCAACGTGAAACAGATCAAAATAAAAGTATCACATTTCTCTATTACTTCTTGTTCCCCTTTATACTGGCTCACTGAGTTTGGAGTTGAATGTGTATGAGGGGAAATTAAGCAGTTGGATAATGTAGGATTAGAAACATAAATACATGATTGTAAAAAGAACATTTTATTAGCATTGTCTCACACTCTGTATTTCTGATGAGCTAAAAATACCTGCTGACAAGGGAGTCTAACAAGCTTCTAGCTCTGACCCTATAATATTTTGACATTATACTATGGAAAAAAATGGCACTAATTTTTTGTTTTTCCTCCTTTCTTCGAAACCAAAACCTACTGTGATGACCCAGTGTGTGGCACAAAGGCAACACAATCAAATAAGCAAGAAGAGTCCCTTTAATACCTCCAACTTTGCCCCCAATGCCCAGGTTACCTTTGGCTGGAGAAAAAATTCTCCCAAGAATAGTCTTTAAGTGGAGGAAATTCAGTCCAAAAACAAAGTGCATACAAACTGTAAATAAAAATCCACACAAACCGCGCCGCAGCAATTAACTTGACAGGGCAGGATAAGGAATTGCAGACTTGAAAGACCAACAAAACACACACAGTTGGGAAGACACCAGAAACCCAGATAAGCCTCATCAATAATAGATAATTCATGATTTGCTTCCAACAACTTTGCTGTGCGTACCTTCCCTTTTTAAACACTATGTTCCCAGCTGCAGCTAATGAAGGGAATCAGGGCCCTTTCCTCCCCCATAGGCCATGCAACTCACATTGCTTCTTTCTCCTACGTGCCCTAGGATGAAGAGGGGGTGACCCTGAATCTTCCACTGAATTCCCTCTGCCTTGCTCTACCTCTTCCCTGCTATGCCTAGCTGGACTTTGCTCTTCCCCAGTTTCTTCCACAGCCAATGGAGCCACACTCCCACTCCCTGTCAGTTGCTCAGCCCCCCCTCAGAATCAGATTCTGACAGGGGCATGACACCTACCCACCTTAAATTATATCTTAAATTCTTCTTCTTCTTCTTCCCAACTGTGTGTGTTTTGTTGGTCTTTCAAGTCTGCAATTCCTTATCCTGCCCTCTCAAGTTAATTGCTGCAGTGTTTGTGTGGATTTTTATTTACAGTTTGTATGCACTTTCTTTTTGGACTGAATTTCCTCCACTTAAAGACTATTCTTGGGAGAATTTTTTCTCCAGCCAAAGATAACCTGGACATTGGAGGCAAAACCTTCTGTTGATACCCAGTTGTTGCTGATTGAACTCATGCATTTTCCACTCCTATCCTATTTAAAAATCACTACTACTCAAACATGTTCTAGTAACAGTATTCTAACAAGCCACAACCTTTTAGAGATAAAGCACCTGACAGATTATACACACGCCCGTGCGTGCGCGCACACACACACACACATATATATATAATAAAAATAATATAAGCACTTAAATAATATAAGACTTAATCACACTTCACTATGTGTTTGCTGATCTCAGTTTTACTTAACAATATAACAGCACTACTATGAGGAGGTTTGCAATTCCATTTACAATAGTAGATACTATTCAAGCAAAAGAAAGGCCTCTTGATTGCATGGGTAGATCAGTATACATAACAAGTTTCCAAAGACAGATCCATAGTAATTCGATGAAACCAAAACAAGAAAGTCAAACTGAAGAGCAACAAGAGCAACAAAACTGCAACTTTTGTGGAAAAAGAACTATCAGCCCTTTGTGGTACTCCAGATAGGAGGCACAAATCAATAAACTACTTTTTATTGTAAGATTATAGTAACAGAATATTGCAAATCTAAAAACTCTTTTACCCTCCTTTATTTTTACTTTCCAGAAAACTATGGAGAGGTCCCTTCTGAGACACTTCCCACCAGCAGTGGGATCCTACCTGTTCCACTACCGGTTTGATGATCGCGCGTGTGTGCATGCACATCTAATGCACGGGCACCTAGCACAGCTTTCCCCACACCAGCTGAGACCTGAAGCCCCAGTAAGCTGAGAGAATAAGGAAGAGAAAAGTGCAGGGGCAGGTGGAAGTGCCGATCCTGCACTTTTCTTTTCTCTTCTTTCTCCTTTCAGCTAATTGTTGGAGGGTTGTTTTTTTTTAACTACCGGTTCTGCCAAACTGATCAAAACTGGTAGCATACTACCATTGCTTCCCACACTCTTTTCATTTTTGTGGGCTGAGATACCTTTTGCATGATGGTAATTAGTTTGCAGCTCTCCCTTCTATCTCTGCAAGAAAAAATGATTGTGGTCTATACATAAAATTATTTTGATTCATATAAATTTAGATGGTCAATAGTTTGGTTGCAAAAGCTTCACTAGGAGTATATATGACTGCAAAAGACAAAAGAGGAAATACCATTTCTTTTTACACAGCAGCCAACATAAAGCCACTATATTTACTTAAACCTCATGTACATTATATTCAAAGTACTACCAGTATTATTGTTGATGCTATTTTACTTAACTTGTCCACATATTTCTTCATGGCTTCTGCAATGGGAATAACATCCTTGATTGATTATATTCCACAACTCATCAAGTTCTATATTTATAAATTGAATATGTTTCCAGATATGGACACATACAGATGAGCTCCATAAATAGAAGTTATGAGTCATTAAATATAAAATTCACTTTCTCATACAGCTGAAAACACTTCCTTTTAAGTAATTTTGGAAGATCTACATTCAGCTAAAATCAACTCACAAAATCCAAGTGCAAATCATTAAAAACATGCCAAAATATTATACCTGTATCTAAACTGAAGGGAAGGCACCACAGGCAACTGAAATAATATATTTCACCATCATTTCACATATGTTTAAACCATGCAGTGCTTAAAATAATTCAGATATTGGACACCAAAAATAATATGTCTACTAGTGTGGGCTAAACCTAATCATTTGCACTTTAGTTGCATAATTTAGGAATCCATGCTTCATTTCAAATTTAATTTTAGTGCAAGAATGTCGACCTAAGCAACTATTAAGCTGATGAAAAGTCCTGTTGTTAAAAATGGAGAGAAAATGCTGGCTTGAAGTCGAGTCATGAGGATTGATGGCATAATCCAAGCACAGAGAATGGTGTGCTAAGTTCCATTAGAATTACAAGAACCTAATGTTTCACATGCATTCTGTTAATTTCTGCAGGCGTGCTTTCTTTTCTCTAGTGTATATCTATTATCAGTGAGGCTTAATTGAGCATATCTCCTTCATATAGTCCTCAATTGGCATGGAAATTCTTTCTTCTGAAACTAAGATTGAACGTAAAGTGCTGCCTTTCCAACATTCTAGGTAATTGTTACATTTAAAGGTAAGAAGTCTCTTTCACAATGAATGTTGGAAGCATATGTGGGGCTCATATCCAAACATACATACAGATATTGTTCAAATATAGAACTGAGTTGTAAACTTATACCTTATACTACTGTGTGAGCAGAAAGCAGCTTAACATCTATTGTCAACAGGTCCTACTTGTTATGCATGGATGCCTGGATGAAACTTAGCAGTAACCTTTAATTGTGCTGAATAACACAGTACCATTGCGATAGCCAAAATTTGAAAACATGGTTATCCATAGAGTATCAAACACTGATATCAATAAATATTCAATTTTATACTGATGGTTTGCCATATAATTGTAATTCAGAGACTTACAGTTATCTGAGGGGAGGGAAACCTGGGGTGAACATCTGGTTGTGTGAATACGAATGATGATGATTATGGTGATTTTAGTGCTAGGCAGATTTGAACAGATTAGGCAAGTTCAGGATCTAACTGAAAAATGAATGGGAAATGAAAGAAATAAGCACTAAGGAAGACGCATTTTCATTCATTAATGGATAAGAGCAGATTGGCATTTCATTGCAATGATGTCATTTTTGCAAGGCATAATAGACAGTCCTCCAGATCCCTTTGGTTCAGTGGTACAGGCCTTACTGTGCATTCCTTTTTTGAAAGAAACCATTGACCAATTAGGTTGTTGACGCAAAGAGTTACTTTTAGAATGAGAATTTCATTGGCTCTATCATTGAAGCGGATGGGCTGAAACTGATTATCTATTTTTCATTATGTTTATGGATATATAATAGGCCTTCAAATAGGTGTTTCCTGCAGACTTTTAGTCACCTGAAGTAACTAGTATACGATTGTTATGATACTGTGATGAATTAGCCTGATACGTAATGTACAATATTTTAGGAATAGTCTTAGACAAATTCATTAGAAAGAGCCATTGTTGGGTTTTGGTTTTAGTTTTCTCTACATTTTTGAGAATTGCCCCATATAAGGCATTGGACTCTCTAGTCATTAAACAATAAAATATCTTAAACTAGCATAAACTAACGTAAGATACCTTTTATGTTTATATTTTTCATCTAGAATCTTCAGGAAGAGGAAGTGAATATTATCATTAGTTCTTCTTTTCATCTGAATGTCTGTAACAGGTATTTTATCCTAAATTTATCTTCATTTTTTAAAATTTTTTGCTTATGTTCCAACATGTCTACCTTTTAATATCTATCAGGACATGATCCCCAAATATGATTTTTTTTATTGACACGAATAAAAAATGTGTTACCATCAATAACCATCAACTTTCCTTTTCTGTTTTTTATTGAAATGAATTGTATCAAAAAATTATTTTATTTATTTCTTTATTCAATTTAATAGCCATCTATCCCATGGAAAGTGACTCTGAGCAACAGACAACAATCAAATCCAATTATAATCCTTGGCATAACAATATATTTCCCACTTCTCTAAGGATACTTTAAGTGAACTATAAGTTATTTCAAAACAATTCTATCAAGACATGTAATGAAGTATAGAAAGTATTAAAAATATTAAAAATACGTTAAGATGGGATAAAGTACAATTGTCACTGTTGGGAAGAATTTCTGTGATTAAGATAAGTATTTTACCTGTAATGTTATTTTTCTTTTGGAGGTTTGCTGTCTTGCCAATTTAAACAATGGACCATTTAAACAATGGCAGGAGAACATATCTAAATTTGTGTAGCAGACAGAAAAAAAATACTTGTTAAATATACAGCTATTGAAGTTAGAAGGACACATATGAGATTGGTTAGCATGGTATAATAACGCTAAGGTTAATGTAGATTTTAAAGATCATTATGTCAGACGTTCCATTTTGAGGATATAGAATAAATACAAATCCAGGATGAACCAGAAAAGATGTGGCTCCCAGCATTAGAAACATTTTAAAGATAAGAAATACTAAATAAATATAAATAGTTAATTATAATAGTTAATGATATATCAGAATTTTTTCAAGGAGAATGTAAAATAAAATCAAGAACAGATTTGAGAGCAGACGGATATAGCTATCAAGCTAAAGCTATCTACTTTAATTTTTTTCTGATATTTGTATATAAGAAAACTATCATTTTCTTAGATACAAATATCAGAAAAGTTTAAAGTGGACAAAAGAATTTGTGAACAATGTAAGATTGATTTTGAAATAGAACTATGTACAAATGATAAACATGTTATTGACAAAATGTATAAACTTTTATTAAAAGCTGAAACAGAAGAAGAACAAGTGAAAGGAAGTTTAATAAAATGGACTGGAATGTTTGGTTGCAATAAACAAATAGAATAATGGGAAAATGTGTGGTTAAAAGAACTTATATTTACATTATGTTTCAATCTTTCAAAGATTTTTTTTTTTAAAAAAATCATGTACTGCTTGTATTTGTTACCAGAGAAGTTGTTGAGAATGTAGGAAAAAAAGAAATAGAATGAATTTATGTTAGAAATATGAATAAGAGGGAAAGAATATTTTGAGGCAGAAAGTTCGTTTTCCAAACTTGTGGGTTGATTTCTAAACATTTTGTTACCAGGCTAGATAACATCTTCAGCAGAAATTAAGAGATATCAGTGTTCTTCTATTTATAAAGGCTTCAGTGTGGGTGTGTCAAGTGAAGGTCTTGTGATGGGTCACCTGTGAGTCATCAGTGAGTCTTGTGATGGGTCTTGTAATAAGGAGATTACATCAGATCAAGATCAGTGGGAAGTGAACTGGTGGCGAGGGAGTTACATCCTGTCAGAACTGAAGAAGCTTCTTGGATGAGAAATGAAACATTTTCAAAGAAAAAACAAGGAAGTCCAGTTGCCTCCTGAAAAAGCACCTCTGAGACAACCATGACCTGGATGGCTGAGAATCTCTACAGACTTTGAGAGTCGGTGCTGTTTCTGGTTGGCTGTGTGGTTGATTTGGATTCTGAAGGATTTGTAGGCTGGTTGTATGTCAATGTGTCTGTTGATAGAATTGATGAAGGAATATTTTAGCATGTTTGGTGGAATGTAAAAAAAGTTAACAAAGTTTAGGATGCAAATATATATACTAATTAATTAAGATCTTCTAGATCTTAAAAATTAATATACACTTGAAATCAGAGGCTCTCCTTTTGATGAACAGATAGTTGGGAAAAGGCCATGGAACTTGTGTTTTTATATAACTGCAGCAAAATTATGATAATGCTCAAAAGTGGAAAGACTCATTCACAATGGAGGAATGGTTCATAAAGATGATGAAATTTGAATGAATGGCCAAACTGCCTTCTTTGATTAGAAAAAGACAACATCCATGTTTATTGTTGACTGGAAACCCCTTGTAGACTTTTTCCATGAAACAAAAAAAAAAATACCTTATCATTTCTGGTTTTGATGATTAGAAATAATAGATAATAGGAAAAAAAGAGAATCTTTCCTTTTGTAACCATAGCCAGAAAGGTAATTTTGTAATTGTTTTTATATTTATGGCGAAGAAAATTGGAAGCTACTTCTTCTATTTTCTTTCTATTTGCGCTTTTTGTCTTCTTCTTTTCTTTCTTTTCTCTACATTATATTAGTTAGTTCTTGTTAGTTTTTATCTTCTAGTGAATTTTTTAAATAATAAATTATACAAAAAACCCAAGCCGTTATTCAAGTTGTTAAGCCCCACTCACAATGAAAAGGGAGTACATGAGCTTAAATCCAAATAATTTGATCATATTCAGTTGTGATCATCTGTATTTATATCACAGCCATTTTTATATCATTCTGACATTAAGCAATATTTTTAACTATCCTAAGATCATGTCAAATGTTGTAAAAACCTTGTAAACTTCTGATTCAGTATCACTGTATATAAAACTGCTATAGTGATATGGATATGGAAAAGTTGGTAATTAAAATGCAATCTGCCTTTCTACATTTATTCATCCTGAATAAGAATGTAGATTTCAAAATATCTCTAACTACATTCCAGACCACACTATTACACTATTTTGGCTGGTAATTGGTAACTCAATGATACACTTTTATTTGACTCTAAAATATTGATTTGAAAAGACATTGAATACATAATTCAACACTGAGTTAAAGCAAATTCATAAATAGATGAATCAATAGAACACCCTTCTCTTCTTCTTTCCTTCCTTCTTCCTTCCTTCCTTCTTCCTTCCTTCCTTCCTCCCTCCCTCCCTCAATAATTCTGCAATATCCTGTGTTTTACAATTTAAGGTTCATAAGTATGTTATATCTTGACTCCGTGTTACCCATTGTATACTATTGTGTGACTTGGCTACAATAAAAGCTGTCAAGGTCTTTCTGTAACTTGGTAAATTCCATGAAGATTTTTTTTCTTCTTTTTACTCATGCCAGAAATCGTTAAATGTGGTGACCTCCAACAAAATGTTGCAATATCTTTTCAACACATAAGCAAATGTGTTTATTGTATGATCCAGTCAACCTGAGAAAGGAATCTTCAAGCTTACTGTTGTGTCAGAGAGAGGAAAGAATGTTGGAAAAGGAGGTTTTTCCAGAGAACAAATAATGATATGTGTTCCAATGAGCCTTTGTCATTGCAAGTAACTCAAATGCTTGGGTACTGTGAAATTGCTTCTCAGATCTTTTATTTACAGGGAACACAATTTTACTGCATGAATTAGCACTATGGAGGAAAGAGAACAGATAGTAAATTCTGTGGGAATACTCTTTTTGTTTCGACAGTCTCACTTTTAATTGTTTAAGAATCTAGCTGTTTAAAAGAAGGAATATTTTACTTATTCCATACAGATTATTTCATACATGGACTAGTTTTTCACTGCAAATATTTTATTCCTTTACTCCTATCATGCTCAACTTCCATTTGATTATTATTGTAGGCCATGCAATCCCCATAGGAAGAAGTTGTATAGGGGGAATTTGCTTAATTTCATTGGGTAAACCAAACAGCTGCTTTAAACAAAAGTGAAATAACATCAGAACAATTGTAATACCTTAGTAGTTGGACCACTGCTTACCAAATAAGAAATAATTCTTATGAGGTAGTTTTCATTCTTAGCTGTTAAGCCCTTTGGATTTGGCAAACTCAAGAAACAAGAATTCCTTGGATTTCTGGGTAAGGCAAAAGAATCTTGAAAGCATGCCAAAGCAATTCTCCAGTTTAACCTATACCTAGTGTAATTAATGTGAAGTTACTCTGAGTCTTTTTCTCACATTTTCTCCCTTCCCTGAAATACAAAATCTAGTCTCTGATAGTCCTGCTCCCTCCTGAACTGGTCCTGCTTTCTTGTTCTTGTCCCCGAAGTTGGTTATACGTTCTTTCACATGAACATTAGAAAATGGGGCAGGGGGGAGATTTACCACTTCAATACTGAATGAAGGCTAACTGTAACTTCTGATGTCACCTACTGGTAGAAAGAAGGAATACATTATCCATATTCCTTTTATTCCTGGATTCAAATTTTTATTCTTCACTTATTTTCCCCAGCAATAGCTCAATTTACTCTGAAGCTAAATTTCAACCAAAAGGTACAATTCAACTTAAGTGAAAAAAATAATGTTTAATTTCATCCGAACTCTTCCAAGGGTTAGACCTAAGGTAGGCTCACTTTTAGGAAAAAAAGAAAGAAAAAGCACATAAAATTCCATTAAAGATTTTGCTAAATGTGCCTTTAACACTAAAGGTGTTAGAGATTAAACTAACATAGTACTCGGTAAGAAAAATTGGATAGATGATTGATACATAGATACAGCGATACAGCAAAGAGAGAAGATATTTCTATGGCTACCAAACCTGTCTAACACATCACTCATATTGTAGAAGAAAGTCTGTAAATCTGCAGTAACTGAGAAATAACAGAAGGTGCAGTAGCATCCTTTATGTTAGTCTATATTGATCGGCTCTAATGAGCACCAGTGGAGCTGTAGCTAATGGTGGTAAGTCTGGTGTTAAGGGCAAATGTGGGAGAAGATTATCAACCCAAGGGTTTTAACAGTAGCTGGACTGCCCTCAGCCCTCAGGGCAATGATGCACTTGAGAGGTCGCTGTATCAAATGAGGAGAAAGATTTGGATTGTGCTGCTAGAAGCAATGGAGCAGGAACATATTTTAGCTGAGACTCAAAGCATCAAAAATATATATGTGTGTGGTTCTCTCCATATATTTAGGCACAAAGGAGGCTGTTACCTATCTAGTATTATATTCCTAATTAAGAATTGTAGCCACAGTTTAAAAGGCTGCAATGTGTTTTTTTTTTTTTTCATTTTCAGTTAGTTTGCCTCTGTTGCCCAGGTGGCTAGAATAATGTGTCAAGCTTTTTACAATCAGGTGAAAGAACCTCTATAAAAAAAGAAAAAGTATAAAGGGAGTAATGCATTGTTGCTTCAAATAGTTTTATACATGAGCTGTTTATTATAGGACATGCTGCTATTTGATCTGTTTACTTGACAGTGCTCGCGCTGTGGTCCTTGGCTACCCCCATCAGAGATCTGAAAGGGCCGATGTGCCTGACCCACCAGAAACAAGAAGGCCATAGGCATTCAAGGGAGACTTAACTGACAGAGTATATAAAATGCTTGCAGTGAAATGTTAGCGTAGAAAAGGAGCTACAGGTATTAGAGAAGATGAAAATGTACTGAGAGATGCCTTGAGGTGTAAGACATGTTGCACATTTTCTTCTTTAATAGAATAATAGAATAAATTTCAGCATATAAAGCTTACAAAGATTTCACACACACACACACACACACAGAGAGAGAGAGAGAGAGAGAGAGAGAGAGAGAGAGAGAAATAGCCATTTCTCTCTTCTTTCTCTTTGGAGAACGGAACAGGGAAATCTCTGCCATTTGCCACTACAGAAACCAGTTTGAAGATGGGAACAAAAGGAATTGATATTGTACACTGTGTAAATATAATTATACACCTTTCAAATATATTAATTGCCACAAGGTAAAAAACAATTTTTGGTGCTTAAATGTTTTTAAGGGATGGAGTTCCAGCTTAAGTCACACATGCTTATTGAAATTAATAGCATTTCAATGATTTAATGATTAAGTCATATTGGATTTATTGTAAAATGGGCATTTCCAAACTGCTGCTGGCTTTGCTTAAACCACCATTTAAATGACCTCATCTTCATCTTTTTATGGAGTAAACCCTCTGAGTAGCCTACAGCTTCCTCCAATCAGGGGAGCTAGGAAAACCAAAAATGCTCTTCTGACCAATGTTATTTCCTCCTGCCCTTTGACCATTTTCTCTGGATGCTTATTTGTGGCAAGGAAACTAAAATAAATCAACCAGCATACAGACGACTGGAAAAGTCAACAGAACCAATAAAAACAACTTATTGATTTCAGGAGGATGGAAGAACTCTGAATTTGCACCCATGGAATAGAAACCATAATCTCACCGTTCCAGAAATTTACCTTAGTGTTACTTCTTCAGAATCTGAATTCAATTTATCTTGAAAAATCTACTGTCTCGTGGAAACCCAGGAAAAAGTATCTTGCATATCCATATTATCCATATTCAATCCAGCGTGTGCCTATTTTATATGTTTATTACATATACTTTATCTCCCTTCTTTCTTTCAGAAACTTAAGATAGCGTTTTTAAATTCTCTCTCAATTCACTCTCACTTTCTTTCAGTGAGATTATTGCAGTTTGTCCCTTAAACTGTGCCCCAGGTCTACAATTTGTTTCTTTCAATTTTATCTAGCTAAATTTAAAATGTTCTTTCAGTTTAGATTTAAAAGTTGTTTCCTTGGCCATGGTGACGAGTCTCCTAGATCTCCTTGTTTATGGAATACAGAACACAAGTTAAAAAGATAAAAATGATATATTTATAGTTAATCAAAAGGAAGAAAGGAAGTTTCATTCCTCTCCGGATCACGTTACTATCTGCAAAATCTCTAGTAATCTTTATGTTGCTCTTCGAAGTGCACTAAATCTCAATAAGGGCATTCAATAGCTGACATAGTTCTTTTTTAATTGTAGAAATGATCTATCAAGATCCACTTCCACTTCTGGTCATATTATATGTCATCTAGGATCTATATGATCTGCTCAGCGTAGCAATTCACTAAGTCATGTATGAAAGGTGTCCAAGAATTCCTAATCTGAAAGCCTACAAAGAGGAAGACTCCATCTTTATTCTAACAAAAATGTGTAGTGTTTCAGTTCTTACAATTAGGAAATTCTTCCCAATATTTGGCCAAAATCTCCTTTCTATTATTCATCTTGGTCCTTGTTCTACTCTAAGTATTAACAGAGAATAAATCCACTCTCTTGCATGTGACAGCTTTTTAAATATTTGCAGATAGCCATTGTACCTCCCCATTGCAAGTAAAAGATCCCAGCTCTTATAATCATTGATTCCAGACTTTTTATCATCTTTATAGCTATCCCCTAAATCTATCCCTGCTTCTCCATGTTTTTCATAGAGCTCTCATCAAATCTATCTTTATGTCTGGGAGGCACAGCTGATCTGCAACAAAAGGTCCTTACACTAGTGATATACACTATGATTTAGGATATATTTTTTTAATGACACTATCTTCATAGCCAGTTGTTCACTTCCAGGTTCTGCTTTCTTTTCTTAAATCATCAACAGAATGGATGAAGACACTACTTTCAGCCCTCATGTTTTCCACCTACTTGTTTGTACTCTCAACTCTTTAAACCTCACACTCAACATGTTATAGTCACTTATAATCTTCTGAAGGGTTTGACCTCTTCTAGCAACATTGTTTGTCCCACAAATGAATAAACAGAAATGATTAGGAATCAATCAGTTTGATAAGCCTTGATAATCCTCTATCACATCCCAGATATGTTCAATAGAAAGATGTCCCACTTCTTCGGATAGCTAAGTTAGTCCCCATATAGCTGCTTCTGTCTAATGCAATCATGAGTCTCCTGCTACCATAATTCTTCTTTTCTTCTTTATTTTTATTGATCTCTATGAAGCGATGAACCCTTTTTATTGTTGTGGGGAGATCAGAATGATAAAATTATCCCAGGTGATCGAAGCTCATTTTTTATGTTGATATCTTCAAATCAGCCACCTTCCAATACTTCTTGCTGTATGCCTCAGAATGCCTCTTATTGCCATAAAAATCATTGGCAAGCTCTTAACATTTAAAGAACTATATAATTCTTTTTTATTTAATACAATGGAATAGTGATAGTATCATATAAAACTCACACATTGAGCAAAAAAAGTTGTCTTGAATGTTTAGAAAAAAGTTGGAAAGGTAATTTGGGCTTGAACTTGAATCACTGTGTGTGGCACTGAAAATCTATTTCAGATAATTCCCACACAGATTTAATAAAATTATGCTATGTAAATTGAAACTTTTCTGAATTATATTCATTGTAAACAAATTAGCACACATTGCCATCTTAAGTGACAATATCCCATATAGCTATCTTTTTGATCAAATGTATTTAAAGAAATTGAAGGAATTATCTACCAGTCTTTACAGTATGTTATTGTTGATTTATAATACGTATTTCCTAAGACATGTAAATTAATACAATATAAGAATCTGATTAGATTCAACTTATTAGCTGCCAGGGTTATGTCAAAATACTGGAAAATTAAAATACAGCTTTGATTTTATCAGTGATATTTAAAAGTGTAGAAAATTGTTGCGGTTGAAAAATTAAACATAACAAAGAGCTTTGAAAATATGTTCCGTGAATGAACTCAGCTGTCTTCACTTTTTATGTTTCTCCCATTAAAGTACTTTGTCTGTACTCATGTTCTAGAAAGAAATATAGAATATGGAAGTTTAAATTCAGAAAGTATAAGCCATTAAGGGAGTAAGCAGAAGGACAGCATGACTGCTTCTCAATCTATCCATTTTTTAAAAAAAATTCTCTTTAAAACCATGGGCACATGCATGTATCTACTCCATGGTTTTTGTTTGTTTGTTTTTGCAATACAAACCATTTTTCCATTAGGTTACAGTTTTAAATACAGCTTTTAATGTTATAACCTGATCAACATATGTTTGAATAATGGCTATCTTTTTCTTCTTGCTTTTGTATTTTTTTTTCTACTTGATTTTTAACATTTTGTCTGTTGAACTTTTCGAGGACATTTAAGAGTTTATACACTATTTTGAAATATACTGCAGGATATATTAAAATTGCTACTTATTGTAAAATACTGTACATTTGAAAAATATACTGAAAGCTAATCAAGGAAGCATTCAAAATCTACAGGTTTCTGACATATTTAATGAACCATATTTACTTTCTCCACTATAATTTTGGCTGTACGAGCCTAAATAACTTATCCCTCCATTTCACCCAGACATTTCTTTACATTTTACAAACCTGCCGATCTGTTTCTCTGGTCTCATGGAAAGTTAACTCAACAATACACCCCTTGTCATACCAAGAAAAAAAGAATGCTCTTCATGTCCATTACACAATTTGTCTGCAGATACAGGCTGGATGGATGTTTGGCATTCCCTTGGTGGCCACCTTGAAAAGATGGGGTGCAGACCTTTGCAAGGGTAGAAAACCTTCCTAGACTAATTCAAAAATAGTGGAGCAGGAAAGACTATTTGATCTCATCAGAAGACAGTCAGGGGAATCTAAGGCATATACAAAGATAAATGTTGAAGGATAAGATTGAACAAATAACAAAACTCAGCACTAATGCTGCCACAGAATGCTATTCCACACTGGTCCTTCACCATTCAGGCTCAGTTTTCTAGACGTTATGAATTTGAATGATAGAATTATTTAGAAGATAGAAAATGCTTTTGTTATGTTCTACTGTAAAATGGCACCATATTCAGTTCAGCTGCAAGAAAACCCAAGATTTCCTTACTAGTTCTTCCCCTTCTGCATATAACGTCTCTGAAGTTGAAAAAAATGAACTGCACTTTCTTATGTTCTACTATACATGTCTATTCCACTAAGACCCAAAGCAGACATCAAATATATCAATTGATTATTCTTCTTACCATTAACTTTTCAGCACAGGAGACACCAATAAAGTTACTCTTCAAAATATGAGCTTTTCCTGTTTGAACCCAAGGTCTAGTGCTATAGTGAAGAGCATAAATTTATTTTAGGCTGTGGAGGGCACTTTGATAAATAATGATAAATAATGAAGAACCTTAATGATAAATAATGAAGAACAAATTAACTAAAGCTACAACACTGTCATTGTTATTATTTCTGCTGTCAGCTTATAGCCCAGCTCTTAAAACAGCTCCAAATAATGCAGAGGAGAACAAAATTGCATAATTCTTGCACCACATTTAAAGAATCAACAAACTATAAGAAATAGATATTTCATCCACTGATAATTCTAAGGCAACAGATATCAGCTCAGTCACTATTGTTGCCCAAGGGCAATATTCTTCCATATTCTCATGAAGTCTTTAATTGTCCAAAGTCACACTTCAGAAGAAAAAAAATCCCAAAGATTTTACCTTAAATATATAGCATATCACATGTCAGTGATGTACAATCTATAGCTGCAGCCATATGCAAGCCCTCAAGCCCTTTTTAATGGCTCTTAGAAGAACATTATGTAATTAGAATGGGATTTGTTATCAACTACAGATTGTTTTAAGAAATCCTGTGTGGCATAGTGATTACAATGCAGTACTGCAGGCTAACTCACTGCTCAATCCAGGAGTTTGATTCTGAACAGCTCAAGATTGACTCAGCCTTCCATCCTTCCGAGGTCAGTAAAATGAGGACCCAAATAGTTGGGATCCATGCTGACTCTGTAAACCGCTTCAAGAAGGCTATAAAGCACTGTAAAGCAGTATATAAGAGGCATATAACAATAAGTGCTATTGTTATTAATACACCTATAAAGATCTTTGAGAGAGAGAAAGGTGGGGGGAGAGAAAAGGAAAGGAAATGGATAAAACCATAACCACTTTTATTATGTTTTTGATAACTATCTAAGCATTTATCCTACAGTTAGGCTGACATAATGTTTGCCTGAATCTGTCAGATTCTAGCAAGGATTAAATAGAAATTTTAGCATTTTAACCTTCTTGGCTACATCGCAAAGTAAGAAACCAAGAGCTCTTTACCATACCTTAGCTTTCCTTCCTTTGGAAGCTCTTTGTCCAACTTTACAAAGGATAGCCCTATATTTGAGAATGTTTTCTGTTTGAAGTGTTGAACTATTCAATTCCATAAAATATTGATTGAAGCAACTATTTTTCTGGTCGCATGAAAAGTCTGCAATATAACTGATCGAAAATGCACTACTGCTACTTTAACAAACATTCATTTTATTGTTAAAGAACATTCATAAAAACTATTTCTTTCTACTTTTACTAGTTATATCATAAATCATTGTCTGAAATAATAATGTTAACCTGGATAACTATTAGCTAATCAACATAAGGAATTTTTATATTCCTGTGCTGTATTTGGATACTATCTTTGAATTTAGCCAGGAATTCAATGTTTATTTGAAGAGATACCAATTTAGTTTTTAATTCTGCTTCCTTTACTACTAAACGTAGAAAGAAAAGGGTTTTTTTTTCATTCTTTCATTTAAAAAGGCTACAAATCAGTTATGATCTAATATTTTAGCTAAACTATTATTTGAAAATCTATCTTATCGAGCAGATGTTTCAAATAGATGAGCAAATGAAATTTCTTATTCTGACCAAGGCAAATTTTAATGCAAGCTTCAGTAATATACTTTATATAAGAAATCCCTAATATTTGCATATTTTTAAAAAAGACACTTGAAATCTAACACAACAAAATTTTACTTTGAAGCTTTATTGAAATGAGTTATTTTAATGGCTCATTGGTGCTTATGTGAAACTATATACTGACTAGAAAAAGTTTCATAAGATTAAAAGTCATTTGTGCAGTCTTATTCTCAATTGTGAATTCTCAAGAGAGGGAAATCTGAAGGTATATTGGCCTTCATTCATTTTTAAAGAGTTAATTAGGAGTTAATCTGTTTGACAAGAAGCATTTAAAATATGCTTAGAAGTAGTTTTTCATTAGAACAGGGACTTTTTTAAAAAAAACCATAGGAAAATATTCTTCCAGAGTGTGTGATATTGAACACAGGAATATCAGAGCATTCCCACTATTTCTATATTGCATTTAGAAAGGGATATCAAAAGAGCAGATGTTTACTTCTGGCCTGCTACCTTGCAACATTCCAGAACATAAAAGCCGAGAGGTGAGCCATAGTTGAGTGCCATTCAGTTCAAGCAGGTGAAAGTGCCATTGCAAATATTTCCTGAGAGATTTCAAATCTGTTGCAGCCTACAGCTCCTGAACTCAGTTGCCTTGGGGCATCATTCTCAGCAACTCTTCAGTAAAACTATCGTATAACCACCAAGTCGTATTCCCTTTTCAGCTAGCCATATAGAATGTTAGCTTGGGCAGAATGGAATCTAGGTCCTCAAATACAACTTTCATTCTTTTTTTAAAAAAAAAAATTTAAAAACAAAAATACAAAAACCTCATTTCCATTAACAGTTATTGTGTCATTGTATATACATGTTTCTTGTTTTGTGACTATACATTATTTTTATCCTTATCCTTCACCCATTCATACCACCTCTCCCATGTTGCATAGTATTCTCAATCCTCTTTGCCTTTCAGTTCCATAGTGAATTTATCTAGCTTAGCACAGTCCATTATTTTTTGAATCAAAACTTCATCTGGTGGTATTTTATCACTCTTCCAATTTTGTGCGAACATGATTCTTGCTGCAGTTCATTCTTGATGGGGTTCCTGATCCCATTTTCTTACATTGGCTAATCCTTTGTTAATCTTTTGAGTTGGAAGGTGTAGCAAAGCCTAAATTTATTGGAGGGAAGACACATACAATAAGCAGGGGTTGGCTAGCTGGATGAGGCAGTATCTCACAATTAAAAAATCTATGTTCATTTGGCATTCAAGGCATGGCATAGGAGGTTTCAATGTCTGATGGTGCAACTCTTATATCATATCTGAACCTGGGTTGACTTCTCACTCAATAGTGGCAGTGCAATAGATAATTCCACTGAATCTGAGAAAGCAGTCTAGTTGTAGGTGTGATACATATTACATATCTGTCTTCTGAGTGAAGAAATGATCAGTGTGTTAGACTGCTACCAGTAGTAGTTGATTGCTAGTAATAGCATTTGCCTCCTAGAATTAGGATGGTAAAGAATAGTAAGATTATTCTTAAGTAATGCCTGTAATATCCTGTAATGGCTTAATTGCAATAACCACACACACATTTTTATCATGCCCATTTTGGATTGAAAAGATCCCATGTTTTTATCTTTCTATTAACTACAAATAAAAGTATAGCATTTCAAAGATGCTTCAACAATTAATTCTCCTGTTTTCTTTGCATCATTTTAATATGTTGTCTTTGAAGCAATTACTGAAATCTACTAAATCCACACAAAGCAAAAAAAAAATGGTTTGTTGTGTGGAAAAAGAAAGAGCAACTTATGTTGGGCCATTTCATTAAAAATCATTTAGCACAATAATAAAGAATAGAGAGTACAAAGTATGTTCCTGAATCTTGAAACCAGGCAGCTGATCAAGGTTTTCCTGCTAATTTCAAAAGAAGGCTTTAATTCTGGTATTATTTCCAATTATTTCTCAAACAGGCACTAAGAAAGGAAACTGCAGAGAAAGAGAGAGAAAGAGTTGGTGTTGCAAGAGTTTGTAGCTGGAAGGAAAGTCCTTCCTTATATTGAAGTAAAGTTCTGAAAATAAGCAAAGAACAGATTTATTGATTTTTGGTGAAGTCTGGGTGTAAAAAAGAGAAAGAATAAAGAAGTGCTCTTTGCCCGCTATGTCCAAATGATATCCCAAGTGGCCTTCTTAATGGTGGGGGAGGGGAGGGGGCAGGTGTCTACCCCAGCACATGGATAGAACTGCCCTAAGGCTAGGGCTAATGGTATTGGCTGAGTCTGCTGTAAGCCTCTCTTTTCTAATAGCCAACTTTCTGTGTGCAAGAAGACAGACAGTTATTGATTGGTCCAAATGCCCTTGAGTTGACAACATCTGAAATGAAAATCCACAAGGCTAGCACAAACTTTCTGCAAGTTCAATTTCTGGAATCTGATTATGAGACAGGATTGTGAAACCCACTCAGACATGTAAAAAGGCTGGCTCTTTGTCTTATTCTTTTCTTTTGCACTGTAATTATTTGACGGTAAGTAACTTCCTAAGATTTGTTAGACAAGCAGCAATGTAAAGAGGCAATCTAAGGATAATAGTGTTTTGATTAAAAGGAGAGCGTGGAAGAGAGAAGCACCATCTTCTCTGGAAGGTTTAATGACAAAAAGATGTAAATCTCAAAGATTTCACATTTTCAGAGTCTAAGCTGTAATTAGGTAGAAATAAATACAATATTCTTTCTAAGGGTTTTTTTTTTAAGAAAAAAGGCTTTTAGTAAAAGGTTCAGATAAAAAAGCTATGTAAATATAAATGTTCATCTTTCAGGATTGGATGAGCTCAGAACAACTGCATACTTTTAAAACTGAACGTTTTCTGATGACTTTCTATGAATTAAAATGCTGAAGTTACAATTCACAAATGCGGTGAATTGGGAATTGCAAGCGCTGTGGGAGTTTATTTGTATCTTATTAAACATTCTCCTGTATTCTACAAATTCCTCTCCAATCAATACATCGACTACTGTATAAACCTTAAATAAAGCATTATTAAACTGGATGCAGCAGTGTTCATGTCTTGGTGGGTTATATAGAAGCATAAAAGATACACTCTTAAGAAACAAACCCACATCATGCATTCTGCAGATGGAATGCATGTTAAATTTATTCAGGCATTGATTTGTAATGTTGATCCTCTATGGCTTCATGTTTCTTTCCTCATTAATCTTAGTTAACCCTCTAAAAACAATGCCAGAACTGTCATCTGATGTGCTGAACATCTAGCAGGCAAAGAATGTTGCTTTTCAGATCATGGCAGAATAGACCGGTCTTAAGTCACATGCCTGGACATAGCTGATGATTTTCTTATGATTTTCTTAAAAACTTAAGATGATTTTCTTCCACAAATCACATTTGTCTCAAAGAAGCACATATAGGTATGAAAACTCCTAGATTAAAAAAATATATGAGCTCATGTCTTGTGAAAGGCAATGCCTTTGCAACCTCCATGTTGGAAAGATGGGACCAAATCCTATTTCATGTATAACATGAAAATGAGACATAGAACTATTTAACTGCCATTTCTAAAAAAAAAATACAATTATGTAATCAGTACAATATTAATTAGAAAGGTCAGGCAACAGATCTTCAGATACATGCAGAATTTGGATAACTACTGTGTTTCTCATAAAATAAGGCAGGGTCTTATATTTTTTTGAGCCCTGAAAAAATGGCTAGGCCGTCTTTTCGGGGGGTGACTTAATTCCCCCCCCTTGCAACCTCATCTAGAGCACCCTGCGGGCAGCCTCGCCACCAGCCGCTCCTAACGGGTGATCATGGCGAAGCACAGAGAGCTCCCTACTCCCACCAAACACCTTTGCTGCAGACCCAAGACCTTTGGCACCTGCCGCTGTTGCTTTCCCTTCTGCCCATTCTGCCTCCACGTTTGGAGCTGCTGCTTCCGTGTTTGGAGTGCCGCTGCCATTTGGAGTGCCGCTGCCATTTGGAGCACCACCGTCATGTTTGGAGCTGCCACTTCCGTGTTTGGAGCTGCCGCCGTGTTTGGAGTGGCGGCGGCACTCCAAATGGTGGTGATGTTCCAAACAGCAGCAGTGCTCCAAATGTGGAAGTGGCAGCTCCAAATGCGGCACAAGCTCCAAACAGCAGCAGTGCTCCAAACATCGGCAGTGCTCCAAATGTGGAAGCGGCAGCTCCAAATGCAGCGGCAGCTCCAAATGCAGATGCAGCAGTTCCAAATGGCAGCGGTGCTCCAAACAGCAGTGGTGCTCCAAACGTGGAAGTGTCAGCTCCAAACGCGGCGGCGGCATGGGCAGAAGGGAAATCAACAGCAGCAGGCGCTGAAGTTCTTTGGTCTGCTGCAAATGTGCTTGGCAGGAATAGGGAGTTCTCTGCGCTCTGCCATGATTGCCCATTAGGAGCAGCTGGTGGCGAGGAATTGCTGCCCGCGGGGCGCTTCTAATGGCAAGTTCCCCCGCCTTCCCCCCATTTTGCATGTTTTAAAATAGCCCTAAATTTGGGGGGGAGGGGCTTAATTTCATTTTATGCCTAGAAAACATGCTGGGTCTTCCTATTGAGGGAGGTCGTATTGTTGGAGAAACATGGTATTATCACAAGTAAGTCTCCAGTGCATCTACTGCAAGGGTGTCAAACTTGCGGCGTCACAGCCACATTACGTGGTGTATTGGGACTTTTTTCCCCTTCACTAAACCAGGCAGGGGTGGGGCCAACATGTGATACATCCGGCCCATGGGCTGCGAGTTTGACACCCCTGATCCACTGGATGCAATGCAACTGAAAAAATTAATGGAAAGCCAGGAGTATCAGAAGACAAGAATGACACCAATGCCTGGAAATGTAAGGCTGCACTCCCAATCTAGCTATATTCAGATTCAGATATTTTAATTTCTTCATGATTCCAGGATGATAAATTAAAGGGCCAAATTTTCTCTGCACATAAAATTGAAGTCCACATCATCTGAATACAACAATAAGCATGATGGCCATCCTATCTATAGCTCCAGATTCAGAGCTTTTAAATACTTTTTTTTCTTTGCAGGACCATGCAAAACACACAAACCCTTTTCCTAGGAAGCATTTGTTTAAAGCTAGATAGGAGTTCAGAAAACCATATTTGCTTACTTAATCATAATCTAATTTCCCTAAACATTCTATTCTGGGAATGGAATAGTGATAAACAATGGTTTCATCAACATTAATATCATGTTCAGATTTTTCTAGGGATCTTAAGATGACATAAATGTCTTAGTTCTATATGCTTAACTAATGAATGAAAAATGAATTTTAAATTCTATCATTGTAAACTTCTTGTGTTTTGCCAATATTTTATTTGTCATCCACTAGGTTTTCCTTATTTTTCTTCTATGTAGCTATTTATTCTGTTCCATTAAAAGTTTTAATAAATAATCTGGAGTACTAATGGGGAAATGATGCTATTTGAACGGGCTGATTGCAGGCATTCAACTAGAGTCCTTGGTGCATCTGATTCCAGTGCTGTGCTGCTGTAGTACATCAAATATTCAATTTGTGGAAGGCATGTCAGTGAGATGCCATGAAATCAAAGCAGAAAGACTCCATCTCAATCGTGGCAAGAATTCCAAAAGGGAGGATATGTGTATGCAACATTTATTTTATTTTATTTATTTTATTTACTTAAAACATTGCTATAGCGGCCCATCTTAAAATCACTCAGGTGGCTTACAACCAATAAAACAGTATAAAAACCAACAGCAAGGTGTTCCAGACTTTGGAACATCTTGCTACCTGAGGTGAGATCTGCTTTCATCCTACTAGAATTCTGGAAGGGCCTTAAAACCTGATTCTGCTGCTTGGTTTGGGGCCAGAAGTGGTATTCAGCAGGTTCCAACCAGTTCTGGAGAACTGGTAGCAGACATTTTTAGTAGTTCAGAGAACTGGCAAATGCCACCTCTAACTGGCCCCGTCCCCATCCACCTCCTGAGTCCCAGCTGATCGGCTGGGTGTTCTTTTGTTGCCCTACACAGGAGAACAGAGCTGGACAGCAGGTTAGTGGTGTGGGGAGGGAATGAAGATTTTACATTATTCTTCCCCTGCCATGCCCACAAGCCACGCCCACCAAGCCATACCATGCCCACCAAGCCATGCCCACAGACCCTGTAGTAAAAAAATTTGAATCCCACCACTGCTTGAGGCCCTGATGTATGCCCACTATGCTGGAAGTGTTTGATTGAATGAGAGACAGAATTCTATTCCCATACCATACAGGTCTTGGTTTTTATTATTTATTTAATTGTTGTTAATTTTAATGCTTTTAATGCTTTTATATTTATGCTTTTATGCCATTGTAAGCTGCCCACTGTAATTTCAGATTGTGAAATGGTGGGGGTAAATAAATAAATAATAAAGTAAAGTAAAGTAAAATAAAATAAAATAAAAAATAAAATGACAAAACAAGACAAGGCAATCGAAAAGCCTGGTGCCACAACCACAGTTCTGTGATGCAACCTACATGTTCATCCCACCTGGCCTCATCCTGTCCCAACAATTGGGGGATGAGCCAGAGTTTACACAGAAGGATAGAAAGGTAAGAACCTATCAGGTCTTAGGTGGGTGGGGGTGTTTGATAGGATGTTTGATACAGTGAGAAAGCTCTCAATGTACTTCAATATTTCAGGGAAGGAACTTGACGGTTGCTCACCCTATCTGCTCAAATCATACATGATTTTTAGATGACTGAAGATTCTCAGACCTACTCTGATTTTGTTCCTTATTTGGTTTTTAAAATTGGGTGCCCTGTGCATCATCTCCCTAAATAATCCAGCTTCACCATGAAGCTATACCTGGCTACTGCAACAGTAAATGAAATGTGAACACTTTGTTTGCCTGGACCAGGAGGAATTCTTTATCACAAGCTCTAATGATTTCTATTGCTTCTTTGCCAGAACTTCTGTAAGAAGACACAACAATGGATCAATGTAGTCATTGACTAACTCACTCTGTGGATAGAAAAGGGGGTTGGGCATTAATACAGTTTAAGCCTACATGGATGTTCCTAATAGCATAACAAACTGACCTCCAAATTTAACCTTTAGCAACAGCTGTGTTAACTTTTCGTCTGAGAAATAAGGAAGAAGTATGGATCTCCCTGGCCTTGCATTTGTTCCTTGTCCCACATGAACCATCAATCATATGGAGAAAAGCTTCAACCTTGCAAGTTTCGAGATGGGCAGAAATTGACATAAGCAGTCAAGCAATGCTTGTTTCAAGTATGAGGAAGGAATTGTTAACCCAGAGGGCTTTTCTAAATAATTTCACATATAATCTTACTTACTGATGTGGACAAATGATAATACAGAGCTTTTTGGTCAAAAGGGCAGTAAACTCTCTAGCCCCTCTTGACAAATTAGCAGATTAATTAATCATTCAAGCAAGCAAAATACATTATTACACTATTTTAGTATGAAAGGACCTGGTTTAAGTATTCCTAACTGAAATCTTAGTCTTATTTATGTGCATTATCTTTGGAATTACCCTCACTATATTTGCTGAGATTTGTTAGGGAAATTTATGAGGGAGAGTTATTAGAGAATAAGCTTTTCAGCAATTGACTGGATTTTATCTAACTGTGGGTTAATACAGCACTTGTCTGTAAAAATGCTCAGAGAATATCCACTAGAATCCAATAAACTCTTTCCTTAACTATTATCTGATTCACATCCAAGTCGTCCTAATTGACTCAGTGTTCCTTTGACCTATTTGGTAGGTAACAGAGCAAACACAATTGTAATGCATTGGGATAAGAAGGAGAATGGCTGAAAATAAATCTGTCATCGGGGTGATTGGAAGACTAGGCTTCACTACTATGCTAAAGGTCCTTGACTTGAACAGCTTCCTTGAACCAGCTGGCCAAAATCATAGCAACATGCATGCTCTGTAGCCTTAATTCCCAAATGTGTTTCTGTCTCCAAATATCAGTTTCCCTGACACATGTTATAAAAACATTCCAGGAATTAACTCAACTTCTCCAGAGGTGGTATTCTACCACTTCGGCCCAGTTCTGGCATACCAGTAGCACCGAAGATCAGTGAAGACCGAACCGGTTCTCTCTGAGGAGTGGCTGTTGTGCCCACCTGCCCGCCTGGGCTCCCATAAACTGACCTTTATTCCCTGCTTTTGAAGTGGAGCTGCCTTGCGTGACACAATGGATTTCTGCTCATCAACTGCTCAAGTGAAAGGGAGAGTGCAGGATTGCAGAAGGTGAGTCAGAAAGCCTCTGCACAAAGTGTGCATTTGCCACACATGCATGCACAAAACACGCCCACATAGCCACATCCACCGAACCTGTGGTAAACTATTTTGAAACACACTACTGAACTTTTCTTTAAGCTCTAGTGTGCTCCAAGCTCACTATTTGGCATGCAGAGGAAGATGACCGGCAGCCATGTCCATTCACCCACAAAGCAGTCCACATACCCTTTTGATACCTTATTTTATATAACACTTTCTTGTGATCAGTTTCAATCTTTTCTTTAAGTGACAATAATTGCAAGAAATTACCTGCAATCTGATTCCCACATAATGTGTTAGGACTATAATTTCCAGGATTATTAATTAGCACAAATCCCAATGTATTAAGAGGGTGCCAGGCTGAAGATGGTTCTTTTTTGAAATGTCCGTGTTATATGTACAATCTGGATATATGTTATCTGAATAAACACAGTACATAGGAATGTATACCACACAGAGATCTCTCTAAAAAGAGAAAGAGAGGTGAGGTGCTATGAAAGAGAAGAGCTAAAGAAATCAATGTGTTCACACGTGCAAAACAGCCATTTTGAAAATGATGCCTTATACATTAGATATCTTTCAGCAACTTTCCTGAAACTTAAAAACTCATTCAATATCTCCTGCAAACAAACTCAGCATGAAAAGTTATACTTCCAATTTAGAGCTTTTTAAACCCATACATATATACATATATGCACGTACACAAAGTTAATTGTTCTGTACTATGGGGAATATTAAAGCAAAACCAAAAAAAAGAAATAGGATTGAATTTGCTAGAAAAGGTCTAACCTTTCATCAGCTAGAATTGGCAAACAAGATTGCACATTGTATTTTCATGTTATTAACTTATTTGTGTCTTTAAACAATTATTGAACTTCTCTAACTAATGAGTAGTGGGAGTAAATCACATGGATAGCATGTAACTAGAGTAGAGGTAATTGAAAAGTATTGTCATGAATGATTTTCCTCCCATGTATTAAAATATTCACCTCTGCACTAAATTACTACATAATTTAGCAGACAGTTGATGCTGGAAGAAAAATGGCGAAATCATGCCAAATCCAGAATTTAAAAATATATGTTGAAGATTGAAAAGAATTAAAGGTTTTGTTCTTATTTTATAGCTGAAAAAAATGTCATTTCTAATTAATCAAGTTAAGTAAAATCTGTCATCAGATTTATACATATTGTTCACTGATAACTACAGGGACTCATTAACTCAAAATATCAGGTCTTTCAGCCTTCAAGTAGAAACACAAGGCATGACACAGATCTCCCATGAATTTGAAGTTTCTGGCTTTAATCTATTGGACATGCTATCCTGGGGTTTTTGGATGGAATCAAACCTTCGTGTAGAGCCTTTTATTCAGGACTTTAACATGCAGTTGATACTATAAATATCAGATCCATTAATTACATCATTGATGCTTCATAGAACAGTAGGACGTTCTTTATTATAAGTTTCAAATTATTTCATTTAAACACCTCCTTCACAACTTTCAGTGTACTATATTGATAAGAAAAAGAGGGAAGAGGTTGTCAGAGAGGAAACGGAATCAAAATGGTACTTCCGTTCCCTTTGGGCCTCTGAAATCCTTCTGAGAATTCTTTGATCTGAAGGGCTGCTTCTTCCCAGTTCCATCTGCTTGTCCCATCAAATCTGGATGGAGGGAAACGTTATGGGTATGGTTTGCTAAGGAGTTCCATCTGATGCAACCCAGGAAGCAAGTCTTTTTTTAGGGTGTCACCACCCTATAAAACATGTCTGCCCCCAGGCAAGATTGACTCTGACCTTACTGGTTTTCCAGAAATCCCTCAAAATTTAGTTTCAACAGCAGACTTGGGGATCCTGTAAAAAAGCTATATTGTAGGTAAAACCATGAAAGTATTCTCTCATGGTTTTAATTAAATTATTAAATTTGATAAATAAGTAAATTCTAGCCAGTAATCAGCCGGCCTTGCCCATTTATAAATATTCAGTTCTTGTCCTTGTCTCTGTTTACTTTTCTATTTAACATGCTACAATCGGCCATCATTCTATAGGAAAGTAATTAAGGGTCATAATTCCACAGTGACCTATTTTAGGGATCCCAGTATTCATTCATTCGTTCATTCGTTCATTCGTTCATTCATTTGTTCATTCATGGTCATATCCAACTTCTTTCTCTTATTTTCCCCACAACAAACCCATGAAATGGGTTGCGCTGAGAGAGAATGACTAGCCCAAGTTCATCTAGTTGCCCTCATGCCTAAGGTAGAATTTGAACTCATGCTTTCCTGCTTTCTAGACTGGTGCCTTAATCTCTACACCCACTGGCTCTCTTGGGCTATATAAAAATAATCATTTTCAAAAATGGCCAGAGTATTAATATAAAAAATAGAGAAGGCAAAATGACTGACAAGGGGGCTATTTAATACATTTATTTTGGTAACCTTCTAATAGAGCCTGCATTAAATCCATAGATTTCACATTTAATATCCTGGACTAGGTGCAAAAATTATGGCATTCCAAATGTTACTAAACTAAAAATCCCAATGTTACCATATAGGTTAATATCTATGCCTGACAACTAGACTGTTCCTATTGCTTCTCTAATAAAAACAGTGGTAGCAACAGTGAATGAAACTGGGGAAAATGACTATAAGCAAAACCTGGAAACCATGGCTTTATGTTATTATTTATTTATTTATTTATTATTAAATTTATATGCTGCCCATCTCACCATCAGGTTACTCTAGACAGTTTATAACAAGCTAAAACAGGAATATCAGAACATTAAAACAATAAATATTATACTATTAAAACCAAGATAGCTAAGAAAGGAGCAAGATAAAACAGGATGGAGATGGAACATTCTCTTGATGCATTAACTACCTCCAGTATGGGAGCCTCCACTGGGGCCCCAGGCAAATCAGCAAGACTCCTAAAGGCCAAGACAGTTATATTTGCCAAAGGGTATTTAGGCAATCCTCAACTTTCAACAGTTCATTCAAAGTTACAACAGTTACTTACCACTGTTTTTCACACTTATGACCATTGCAGGATCCCCATGGCCACATGATCAAAATTCAGATGCTTGGCAAGTAGTTGATATTTATATGGTTGCAGTGTCCTGGGGTCACATGATCAGCTTTTGCTGCCTTCCAACAAGCAAAGTCAATGGGGAAACCAGGTTCACTTAATGACCATGTTACTAACTTAACAACTGCAATGATTCGCTTAAAAACTGTGGCAAGAAAATAGGACAAAAATCACTTAACAAACGTCTCACTCAGCAACAGTAAAATTTGGGCTCAGTTGTGATTGTAAGTTGAGGATTACCTGGATAAGCTCACTTTTTTTTTTAATATTCAGTAGAAATGCACGAATATTGAATATTTGAAAAAAAATTAAGCACATTAAAGGGGATAAATCTTATTTTTAAGGAACATTCTCCAAAGAAAGTCTATAATAGATCCAATCTTCTCTTATCTGATATCTTTCACTTTGCTGGCTTTTTACTTTTTCTTTCCTGTGCTCTACATGACCTTGCTTGCTTGAAAAGAAATAGCATAATGCAGTGGTGGGATTCAAATTTTTTTACTACCGGTTCTCTGGGCGTGGCTTGGTGGGTGTGGCAGGGGAAGGATACTGTAAAATCTCCAGTCAGAGATGGTATTTGCCGGTTCTCAAAACTACTCAAAATTTTTACTACCGTTTCTCCAGAACTGGACAGAACCTGCTGAATACCACCTCTGGCATAATGGATAGATAAGTGGTTTAGATCTAGAGCACTGCACCTTCTATTTATATTGGAAGAAAAGTTTTCCCTATTATATACCAAATTTTTCATAGTACTATCATGAACAGTCAACAGATGTCCATGTTAACTCACTGGGTTGTTTTTTTTTTTTTTTAAAAGAAATTAAGGACAATAAAGGATGCTTAAAGCATCTCTATCTTCATTTTTAATAACTAATTAAAATTTAGTCCCACATTGTAAAAGCCCCAGCACTCAGCTTGCTGTTGCTCATCCTAAACCTTGGTTTATTGGCACAATTCAAACATCCGGATTATGTAACAAATAGCAATCCACAAGTTTTATCTGAATTTTGTACTTTCTCTCATGCTTTTCAAAGGGTTTTTTTCTATACACAACTACATACACACACATACACACACACACACACACACACACACACACACACTTTAGGAATTTAGCAAAATAAAATAAAAAATCAAGCATAGGAAAAAAACAAGAATGAATGTCTTTAATAAATGAATTTAACAGATGCATCATTGCCCTCTGAGTAGTCAACTCAGTTTGGTCTAATCAAAGAGCAGCATGAATTGGTTCACCTTGGTTCACCAAGGGACTGAAAAGAGTCAGGAACAACATTTAGCACTTTGCTGACCTTGAGTCCACGGTTACAAAACTCCTTCTGGAACCACAATTTTTCCAGCCATTTTCAAGTAATTTTTTTCCACTTCCTCCTGAGAATAAAACACTTGATTGACCAGTAATGTTCAGTCCAAATTCTCTCACTGGGGGGGGGAAAGGAATTTGTTAATAGTCCAAAGAAAAGAGTGAGTGAGTGCGCAAGAGAAGATATGTCTGCAATGTATTCAAAATGGACAGTAAGTCATATGTATGTGTGTGTGTGTGTGTGTGTGTGTGTGCATTATATATGGGTATGGGCACATATATACTTTATTTTGAGAGCAGGCAACAGAATTTCATTTTTAATGTGTGCCACTGTGCCCACAGTAAAAAATGACAATAAAAGTTATTATTGTATTATCTCTTACAGATGATAGGGATAGATAGATAGATAGATAGATAGATAGATAGATAGATAGATAGATAGATAGATAGATATAAAGGAATACATAGCTACAAATAAATATTTTAGCACACATTTTGATCCACATTATATTATCTTTGTTATTATTTCAACTAAAATCCAGGAAGATACATAGAATGAAGAAAACTTGACAAAAATAATAAAGAAGCAATTGCTCTAACTCTTATTTAAATCTGTACCAAAATCCTATTTATTTAAAATTGTATATGATATAATAATGGCAAATATTACAAATTCCAAAAGGGAATGATGTCTTAAAGATTGTTTTTCTTTCATATTTTTGTTTATTTTATGGAGATATTATTAACTACATTGTAACAAATCTTAGATATATTTAGAGTAGTACACATATGAGTATGAACATAGATATTTCAATGATACAGTGATACAATTTCTTGAATGTCAGTTAATACTATTTAGTTCATATACTGAAATTCACGAAGAAACTCTCTAATTAATGGCTTCTTTGTAGTCTTAACTGGCTGACTTCCCAGGACAAAATGATCTAAACTAAGAAAATCTGGACACAAGAGAAGGAAAACCTGGGCTAAAAAAGAGTTTTTGTAGTAAGAGAAAACTGATGAAATAATAAAGTTCTGTTTTTCTACACTGCAGGGTACTTTCCAAGTTTAGGCTCCCCTTTTCCCACCAAATACTGCGTTCTTAGAATAACTGTGTTTTGATTCTCCTGTTTGAGTAAAAAGATTTATTTGTGTCAAAATCTAGGACACCCTGTGAAAAACAGCAATCTGTGGTAAAGCATAGCATTGTAAGTGCTCTTTTGAAAGAAAAACTGCTGCCTTAGTAACCATCATAAATAGGGTGGAAGTAGCTTGGTAAGTTAATTTATGCAATAGAGTATACAGTAAGTGGTCCATTTTAGTCTGAATATCCCGTTCCACACATGGACACAATCTTGACATTGTGATATACTAACAGAACAATTGTGTAGTCTTCGAAGTGGCAAAACCATGGCGTGACTGAATTTTAAGAAATAGTTCCCAAATTGAGAACTGTAGACAAGCTGTGTTCATTTTCTCTTTCCCTATCATGCATACAAATGCATTTCTATATTTCAGAAATCAAACATGCAAAAACCTAAGAACCTACTTAAAAGTAATCAAGGATAATCTCACTTATGTATTCAGTATAGGGATTATCAAAATGTAGATTCAAAGGATGCTATGCTGTGATTATACCTCTTGAAGATGCAGTAGGAATTAGAATTAGAATTCTTTTGTTGGTCAAGTGAGATTGGACACACAAGGAATTTGTCTTGGTGCAAATGCTCTCAGTACACATAAAATAAAAGATACATTTGTCAAGAATCATAAGGTACAACACTTAATAATAGTCATAGGGTACAATAAACAATCAAATATACCAGGAAACAGTCAATATAAATTGTAAGGATACAAGCGACAAAGTTACAGTCATACAATCACAAGTGGGAGGGGATGGGTGATAAGGAGTGATGAGAAGTTTGATAGCAATAGTAGTGCAGACTTTGTAAATAGTTAGACAGTGTTGAGGGAATTATTTGTTTAGCAGAGTGATGGCATTCGGGGAAAAACTGTTCTTCTGTCTAGTTGTTCTGGTGTGCAGTGCTCTACAGCGTTGTTTTGAGGGAAGGAGTTGAAAAAGTTTATGTCTAGGATATGAGGAGTCAAATATAAACATTTTCACAGCCCTCTTTTTGACTCGTGCAGTATACAGGTCCTCAGTGGAAGGGAGGTTGGTAGTTGTTTTTTCTGCAGTCCTAATTATCCTCTGAAGTCTGTGTCTGTCCTGTTGGGTTTCAGAACCAAACCAGACAGTTATAGAGGTGCAGATGATACAATCAATAATTCCTCTGTGGAACTGAATCAGTAGCTCCTTGGGCAGTTTGAGATTTCTGAGTTGGTGCAGAAAGAACATTCTTTGTTGTGCTTTTTTTTTGATGACGTTTTTGATGTTAGATGTCCATTTTAGGTCTTGTGATATGATAGAACCTAGAAATTTGAAGGTCCCTACTGTTGTCTAATATTGTAAGAGGTGGTAGTATGGGACGGTTTCTTCTAAAGTTTACCACCATTTCTACAGTTTTGAGTATTTGAGTACAGGAAGTATTTTGTTCATGCTAAAAAGTTTTTGTGAGTACCTTCTCTTTATTAACTTTCTTTCTTTCTTCTCAGACCTTCCACTTGTGCTACTTACATATTTTTTTTAGAAGGTAATTGTCCATGCAACATGGTAGCCATAAGAAAAATACATTAGAAATGACAGTCTGTTGTTAATTTACTATACTATTAAGAACAGTGTGACAAAAAATTGGATTATTTTTATTATGAATATGATTTATTATATTTATATGCCATCCAGCTTAAGTGGCTTACACTCTGGGTGGTTTACAAATTATTTAAAATGTTTAAAAACAAAACAACAACACAAAAACACAAAAACAGAACACAAAAGGAACAATCTTGGAGAGAACCTCATTTGCAGAAGGCAGGTACTGCTACAGAGAAGGATATGGGACATGCCATAAGATGATGACTTGACCAATCCATAATAATCAATATACACTGGATCCTACAGGTGTTATGATGCAGATGGTAATCAGAATGGATCAACATAGAAAGCAGATGATTTCTAGAACTTTTCAAGTTTGCTTAAATGAACAAAACCCTAATTTGCACTTACTCTTCCTGTTGTTTGGCAAAGTCTGATTGGGAGCAATAACTGGTGGAATGAAGATTCTCTGTTTTTGGCAGTAAGATTTGGGACTGAATCTTTATTATCTCTAATTGAAACATGTTATATCCAATGAATAGTACCCTCTGAATCTCTTGTTTTGATTTATGTGAACAAGGATAGACTCCAGATTGATCTCTAACACTTAATCTGCTTCTGATTGGGTTTTTTCAGTATGACAAAATTGTTTAGATACCCATCAGGTTATTTCAGACAGAGGACACAAAAAGCTTCTCTTGTACACGGGCATCTCCCACTGCTTACGAACATTTCTCCTCCCCCAGAGAAAATGGAAGGATGGAAAGAATAAGAAACAGAGGGTATTTTGAGCTTTTTGAGCAGTCCTATTAATAGCCCAAAGGTGTTTTTAAAATGTTGACTGATTGACCAGCACACTCAAAATTCACATGTGTATGTTTATGTGTATGTATGTATGCAATGTGAAGTGATATTTACATTTCCCACCCTACATCCATAGAAACATTAGAGGTTATTTAACCCAATCCATTTCAACAAGAGGTTCCCAAGAGTGTTCACAGGAGGGTAAAAAAAGTTAAGTTGACAGGTATGGCCACGTGATCAAAGCCCTATCCCTATCTGCATGTATTGCAGGGTTTCAGTTGGGTTGTGGTGGCTACCATCTTGACTTTTATTGACTCACCCTAGCAACTCCTCTATTGTTGCCAAGAAAACATCATAGACATGGACATGTCAGCATCAGGAGTGAAACTTGATTGAAGGGGATTTGCAGGAGAGCCAGAGGGTGTACTAAAAAGCCCAAGATGATAGCCACAATGGTGTGAAGGAAGATAAACAGATAGAGAGACAGAGACATAAAAACCATGGGGAGCTCCCAGTGCACCATTGAGGCCTCTGTTTAGACTTCTTACCATAACCTACACATACGCTTGTTTACCTGCTTAAACAGGGGGTGTCCATTTTTGATATTTCCTTAATGTACATGCCAACATCGAGATAAAGCCACAATGAATACAAATTATAGGCTTTTTTCTTATATTAGTAGCTATGGAATGATTGCATTATGCACATAATGCTTCCCAAACAGTGGGAGATCTATTAGCTATGAACTGTTTTAATTGGATATAATTTTAAATTATTGCATGTTTCCTTTGATGTACCATACCTTGGAAAAGATGAATTACATTATTCTTGCAACTACTGCAGCTATACAATGGGAGCATCTCATGGATATTTGGGTCAGTTTAATTATCCTTAAACCAGCAAATGCAAAATATAATAAAACTGTCATTTCCAGCTGTTCTACCTTTGTGAATTAATTATGAGCAGAAAGAATTAAAAGTGATGTGCTATTAACAAGCCATCAGAATTTTTGCACGTTTAAAACTTCTAGCAAAGAATGGAGTTTGTCTCAAGAAAAGCAAAAGCTTGATCCTCCATACCAAGGTTTAAGAAAAAAGAGTAAATTAACTACTTCTTTATCCAGGATTAATTTTGTTTTTAAATTTAATCTGATTATAAAGAATATTGCCTTTTATACGTCTATATTGTCATTAACCTCAAAGTAAAAAGAGACTATCAAAGCAAAGCTAACAGCACAGAAATCAATCTTGGAATCTCCAGGAAAAACATTTCGGTTCCATTGTCAAGTCATGCAAGTATGAAATAATTTCTCTCATTAATAATGTTCAAACATTTAGGGATATATTTAAGCATATATGGCTTTTAAATACATTGCACTATCAGGGTTTTATAAATATATGGATTCCTACTTAGATTTCAGACTCTTGAAAACTCAAAGAAAACCATTGCACCCATTTTTATACATTAAAAAGTTTAATTTATAGATGACAGGATTTATTTGTGTATCACATTTTTCTATAGCAATTTATTTCAGTACACTGGCTTTCAATTATAATATTTGCCTATTAAAATTCTGGCCTCCACAGTGGCAAACAATGAAAGATAAATTCATTCTAAAATACATCTCTAAAAACTAGAAGCATAATATGTAGAATCCAGAAAAAGTAAGAACTTCTTTCTAAAAACAGAAGTATCTTCTGTTCACGTAAGAACTTTTAAAGGCCATCGTATTGTTTGGGGTAAAGCTTAAAAGTGTATCACCATATTTAAGGATTGACTGGTTTGTTTTTTGAACAGTCCTTCTGATCCAGGTTTTTTGATCTAGGTATTTCAAAGTTTCAGAGCGCTCGAAGTCTCCCTTTTTTCAAGTACCTAAGCAACTCTGGAAGAAGGGAGAAGGCCAGGCAGGTGATTTAGTAAATTTTCTTTATTCTAACATCATTTTTTTTAGAGAGGTAAAGATAGTGCTGATGACTATTTACTGTACTTTTTATTTATAAGTCTTATAATTAATATATGTGAAAAAATCCACAGATTGCATATTGTCGTCTATATTATGAGGTGCAATTAATTATTGTCTAAGTATGATCATTCTGTACTGATGTTTCACATCACTGAACTTTTCAGAACCAAATACTAGATTTTTCCTTATCTGTTTAATAATTTAAAAGCAAACCATAAAGACGGTGCCAAAATCTGCCCCAAATCTATCCATTCTGACTTCATTTCAACATGAGAAAGAATACACTAAAATGTTCTCAATGTATTAAACACTGGGAGTTCTTTAAACATTACATGACAAAACTTTTTCTAAAGATTTATTTCAATAAAGCCCCATTACTCCCAGTTCATAGAACTTCATTAGGAGATCACATTGTTTTGTTTCTTTACTCATTTTTTATTAAAGTTTTTTTTAATGCTATAAAAACTAACACAAATTAAACTAAAAGAAAAGTGCAGGGAAAAAAAAGAACAAGAAAAAAATCTAGAAAAGAAAGATCACTTGGAAATAATTCAGCTTAAAACTAGCCTTTCTTCTCAGCAGTGAATTATATGAGCTACTTTCTAGTTATTGAAATCTTAAAATAAAAGATGTAAAACGCTACAGTGACATCTTAAGATCATTGACAAGGCAGGTCCTGCCTGCATGGGGGGAAAAAATGCCCAGCTGGTCTGGAGATAAAACAGATTGATAATTAGTTGCAAAATGTAACATTTCATCAGGAATAGTTTGAATAATCCAATTTATCTTTGTCAGATATGCGGCACATATTCTTCCCCCTTTGGAGACTCTTTGTTCTTTAACATAATATTATAATTTCAGCCTCCTAATTAACGTGCTAGTCGGCCGGAACCCCAGATCTGCCTTGATGTTGCGCTGCAGATTGGAAGCTGGTGTTACAGCACAGAGCTAAGGTACCTGCCCTAAGCCACATGCCACCACTAACTATCGTGGTGCCTGCTGCCTGCTTACCATCCTACTGAGGCCATCCCTAGTTTGATATTGATGAGATCAAAGATAAGCAGTTTGAAGGGAGGAGGGCTTCGCTTGCTGGCTAGTTTGAGTGATTGGGGCCAGTGTACAGCAGCTGGGACCACAATTTCTTTGCATGTTCGAAAGCAGACTCACCAGGGTGAGCTCCTACCAGCACAGGTTTCTAATTAACTGATCAAGATGCATGGTCCCTCCTTAATGCTTCGGCCTAATCAGGAAGGTAGTGATATCAGACTGACTGTCCCTCAGGTGAATCTCCTGCTTCCCTAGTGAACAAATGCACACGCTTTTGATATTCCTGGTTTGCTTGGTTAATACCCCTGTAAGAGGTGGAGGGCTACATGGACTTACAAGGGAGGACAAAAAACCGTGTGAGGAGGAAGCTCCGTAGGTGGAGGAGAATTGGAAGATGACACATAGTTGGGAGGATAGCAGGACGCAATGTAAATACATTTAAGACAGCCATCAATGCTATCTACACCTTTACTTGTTTATTTATTTTTTTGCTTTTTGAGGGTTTTTTTCCCCCAAGTTATAACACCTAACATTAAATCTGCTTGAATTGGAAGAGGAGTGTCTTCATACTGAATAAAAAGCTCTTTAATATTTGTTGTAAGGCTTTAATATTGATTGTAGGACCCTTGCAAGACGGAAGCTTTATTTCATTACCTACTGTATAATTTTGGATTTATACAAGTTGATTACTTGTATTGATCAAGATATATACACCAGTATGATAGCCATGGTTTTCTTCAAAGAATTCTGAACACTGTTCGATAAAAAGATATAAATGTTTAGAGAGACCAGTTCCTATTTTTTTGTTTAGAGTTTTCATGTCCTCCATTTTCTGAAAAATGTGACGGTAAATTCTCAGCTCTCCATAGGCCAAAATATGTTGAAACTACTCTCATATGATAGTGTGTCGGGACCCCTTAGTTAAAGGGTTAAAAGGAAAATATATTTAGAAATGCACATGTTGTGACAGAAATATATTTATGGATTGTTTTTAAAAATAACATTATAGTTTAATGCAGAAATATAGCTAAGCATATGAAAAACTGCCCTGGAGCAGACATAAACTGACCCATCCATAGTTTCTTCCTGAAATCAGTTTAAATCTGATTAAACCAAAACAGAAACTTTCTGTGTTTCTTCCAGTTTATAACATGCTAACTTTCAAACAAAAAAAGTTAAACTGAGAGCATCTATACTTTGTGCATTATCTGGCCCTGAAACATTTCATTTCTTCAATTGTTCATTCAAAGGCAAATTATTTTGAGCATAAATACATTTCTACAATTTCTTGATTGGGAAGTTTGGCTTCCTATGCCAAAATGCAGAGCTATTTATAGTTCAGGTTTCTGGTTAATTCTTTTTCAAGGAAAATATGAACATTTTCAGTTCAGGAAGATCCTGAAACATATTTCGTTCTTTTGTGGAAATCAGGGGACCTTTACACTTAAATCTTGCCAGATCATTCTCTTCATTTCTATCTAAATTAAAACCCTTAATCTGGTATATGAAGTCTGAAAAATCAATATTATAAACTGTAGGGAGACTACTGAAAAGAAAACACAGTCATTATTGCTGGGTTAGACAGGCTTAACTTTATTAACAGTAGGTTGCTTGTGTACATATGAATCCAATTCAAATCAGACAAGGGGGAATCTAATGCTACCTGAACACTGTGGGAGTTTGTTTTCATACAGGGGTTTAGGATACTTAATGCAAGAAGGAGAGGGTACAAATCTATTTTAGCAGTATTCTTTTGCGTATTTATCCTGTGCCTGTACCTAACTTTCAATGAACCAAGGAAACAACAAGATGACAGAGACCTCACAATCTTGTTAAGTGGAAAACCTATACCACGTAAAAGCATTTGTGTTAATACCTGTGAGGAAGTTTGGCACCAGGATTGACATATCAGTGAAAAAAAAAATTAAAAAAAAAATACTGCCTTATAGCAACACATTGTGCCCGTCTTTTATTCCATTGGTGTCTTGCCAATCAACTTCAGAAAAGCTAGGCCCAAGAATAGAACAGAGTGCATTTATTTTCCTTAATAGCAATAGCACTTGGACTTATATACCGCTTTATAGTGCTTTACAGCTCTCCCAAAGCAGTTTACAGAGCTATCATATTGCCCCCAACAATTTGGGTCCTCATTTTACCCACCTCGGAAGGATGGAAGGCTGAGTCAACCTTGAGCCTGGTGGGATTCTGTTAAGTTCAGGTAATGAGAGGCTGAACCAGGGCATGGATGCAACAAATACTTTATTAGAATAATAAAGGACTGAACGTGCTTGCCAAGCCTGGAACTGGCTCGCAGCGATCAGCGACTGGTTGGACCCCGCAGCCTGCTTTTATAGCTGGCTGCTGGGGAGAACCAACCAATGAGAGAGGGCAACCGCCCCCGCAGCACGAATGGACCTGGGTGGGAACTTCTTTAAGTTCCAGGGACATAACACCCCTTCCCCCCAGATGCGAACACGCATAGTCTTTAAGGTACGCGGGAGGCTTGTGCTGGCGCCCAGAACGGCGCAACTCTGGGGAATTGTCTGGTAGATCAGAGTCTGCAACTGAAGGTTGGACCGGTGGGGTGTCACGAACGCGTTCCTCGGTCAGTGCCGGATCGGGACTCGTAGGGCTGGTCACTGGGGATGTGTTTCCGTTGACTGGTTCGGACTGGTCAGCCATCAGGTGGTCACGGGTCGTGTTCGGGGTCCCCGACTCGGCTGCAGGTGTGAACTGGTCCCTGGAATTGGTGCTGATGTGGGGTTGATGCTGTAGCCCTGCACCGGTCTGCAACCATGAGTCACTGCTAACGTGAGTGTCTTGGCGCTTCCGCAGCTGATCCAGGTGCCTTCTCCAGATCCGGCCATCCTCCAGTCTGACTCGATACGACCTGGGTCCGGTGATGGCCACGACCTCGCCCGGGATCCACAGAGGGTCTCCAGCGAAGTTCCTCGCGAACACGGGTTCCTGTAAGACAAAATGCCTAACCCCCGATGTGGAAGCGAGGGGAGAGTCAGGGCAGTAATGTGGGTGCAGCCTGTCCAATACAGTCCGCAGGCGTCTACCCATCAGGAGTTCAGCCGGGGACTTATTAGTGACTGTGCACGGGGTTGAGTGCTGGCTCAGCAAGAAACGGGAGAGTTTGTGGTGCCAGTCTTCCTTGCTGAACCTAGCCAGAGCTTCTTTAGTGGTCCTAACGGCTCTTTCTGCCAACCCGTTACTGGCAGGATGAAAGGGAGCCGTGAAGATGTGGCGGATGCCCAGATTGGCAGCGAAGCGACTGAACTCAGCCGATGCGAACTGGGGGCCATTGTCGGAAACAATTGAGTCTGGTAGCCCGTGCGTTACGAATAGGCGAGTTGATACCTTGGTGACCGCTTGCGTGGTGGTTGTGGACAGTTGTGCCACGTCAATCCATTTAGAGTAAGAGTCCACGACCACCAGGAACATTTTGCCGTGCGTCGGGCCCGCTAGGTCGATGTGAATCCTGGACCAGGGTGCGCTGGCGCTTTCCCACTTGGTGGGGGTGGCAATTGGAGGGGATGGACGGGATTCCTGGCAGGGATGGCAGGAGCTTACCCATCTGCTGATGTCATCGTCGAGGCCGGGCCACCATACGTAGCTGCGTGCTAATGCCTTCATTCTGACGATGCCAGGGTGGCCCTCATGCAACACCTCCAAAACTCGGGTACGCAGTGAGGTCGGGATGACCATTCGTGTGCCCCACAGCAAACAGCCCTGCAAACTGGATAACTCCTGTAGGCGGGTCTTAAAAGGCGTGAATTTGGTTTCAACATCACTGCCCGGCCACCCCCTCCTCACCCAGTCCAGTACCTGGGCGATCGTTTTGTCTGCCTTGGATTTGGCGGCAATGTCAAGGGCAGTGATGGGGAGGTCCAGTTGGGTGACCTCAAAGATAGCATGGACCGGGGCAGGATCCTCAGCTGGAGCAGGCAGGGGGCAGCGGCTGAGGGCGTCTGCGTGAGACAATGTTTTACCTGGACGGTGTATGAGTCTATACGAGTATGCTGCTAGGAAAAGAGTCCACCTCATCATTCTAGGAGACAGGACTTGAGGGGTCTGTTTGTCACCTGCTAGTAGGCCCAGGAGAGGCTTATGATCCGTGACCAGCTCGAAAAAGTGGCCAAAAAGAAATTCATGGAATTTCTTCACAGCTGCGACAGCTGCTAAAGCTTCCTTATCGATTTGGCTATAGTTGCGCTCTGTTGCAGAGAGCGTCCTGGAAAAAAAAGCGATGGGGGTCTCGGAACCATTGGGGAGCCTGTGGCTTAACACTGCTCCAATTCCAAAAGGGGATGCGTCCGCTGCTAGCACTAATTTTTCTTTTTTTAATTTGAGGCCATGCTGTCTGAACCTCTCTAACACTGCTCGAACTCTCTGGAAGAGTTGGGGTCTGTCCCTGGCCGAGACTAAGATGTCGTCGAAGTAGGGTACTACACCAGGGAGGCCCTGCAAAATCCGCTCCATGAGGGATTGAAAAATGCCTGGGGCAACACTTACGCCAAATTGGAGACGCTTGCACCGGAAAGCACCCCTGTGGGTGACGATGGTCTGGAGTTCCGCTGTTTGGTTGTCAACAGGGAACTGTTGATACGCTTGAGACATGTCCAATTTGGCAAAAATGCTGCCAGGTTCAAAAGTGTGTAATAAATGCTGAATGACGGGCACTGGGTAAGCGCTAACTTGTAAAAACTTATTAATTGTGGTTTTGTAGTCCGAGCAAATTCTCAGGCTACCGTCTTTTTTGAGGGGTGTGACAATGGGCGTCTCCCATTTGGCGAAATCTGTTGGCTCAATGACCCCTTGTTTTAATAATTTGTCCAGTTCTGCATCTAATTTAGGCCGAATAGCGAATGGGACTCTACGAGGTTTTAGCCTGATTGGGACTGCTTGGGGGTCGACTGAGATTGAGATAGGGGTACCGTTATAACACCCCAGTTCATTGCTGAATACGTCTGAGTAGTCAGCGAATAAGGAGTCAGTGTCTGAGGTTGAGACAGGCCGAGATGGGGGAACCAATCAAGCCCCAAGAGTGTGGGGAGGTTGCCGTTAACTACCACTAGAGGTAGGTGGCCTTTGAAAGTTTTAAAATTAACAAGAAACTTGCCTCTGCCGATTACAGGAATGTCCTTCCCCTGGTAGTCCTTCAGGCTAAACTGGCACTTCTGGAGCCGGTTTCTGGATAGATTGGGCTGTAGTCTCTTGATGGTGCTCCAAGAGATAATTGAGAGCGCTGACCCCGTGTCAACCTCCATGCGACAAGGTCTACCTTCTAACAAAATGGAGAGAGAGATTTTACTAATGGCATGGCAAGCGTGCTTAGCATGGTGGCGAGTGCGACAGTTCAATACTTGCCTTTGGGGTCCAGAATGTGAAAAGGAGGGGTGCCTTTGTGCCGAGTTGTGAGCGGCCTGGCAGACTCTAGCGATGTGCCCCTTTTTGTGGCAAATGTTGCAAGTGGCTCCCTTGAATTTGCAGGTGGTCCTCAGGTGAGATCCACCACAGGATAGGCACAGGGTGATGTGCTTGGGTGGACTGACGCTATCTTGCTTGGCTCCTACCTGCGGGTGTCTGGCGTGGGCGAGGCGGTGGATGTCGGCTGCATCGCTGGGGTTTTCTTCGATGACCACCTCTTCAGAGTGGACTGAAACTGCACTTTGCTTGGAAGCAGGACCTTGGATTTCGGTGGCTGAGTGTGCTGCCAGCTCTGCTGCCAGGGCTTCCTCGACGGCTTGCGCGAGGTTGAGGTCCTTCTTAGCGAGTAGGCGCCTTTGGAGGTGAAGGTCCTTGACTCCGCAGACTAGCTGGTCGAGGAGCATGAACTCCAGGTAGGTCCCAAACCCACAATGGAGAGCTGCAGTCCTGAGGGCAGCCATGTACTGGTTGATGGTCTCTTTGTCTGATTGCTTCCTCATTCGGAAGGTGAACCGCCTGGCAATCTGTGAGGGTCTAGGAGAATAGTGGTTAGTAAGGATTTCTAACAGTTCTGTCCAGGGAACGTTTTTTAACTCACGTGGAGCCACGAGTGCTGTGGCAGTATCAAAGACGATGGCTCCACAGTAGATCAGGAAATATGATTTTTTCCGGTGCTCCCCTGCATCAGCCAACCCAATTGCGTCGATGTAATGGTTAAAGCGATTCTTGTATGACTCCCACTTCTCCTCATCCGGCTTGAACGCTGGGAAAACTGGGTTGGAGTTCATGATGAAAAAAAATCAGGTTGGATAATCTGTTGAGAAAATCTCTCTGGGGCAGCAGTAGGAAGGTTTTTTGTGCCTGTGGCAGGCAAGTGACTTCAGCTCTGGAGAGGCTTTTCACAACTCTCTCTCTGGGTTAACATGAGGTTAGGCTGCAACGGTCGTTGGCAGCGTTTTGAAATTCGCGCCTGCGTGGGCGTCAGTGACTTTTTAATACAGCACCGCGCTGTACTTCTAGGGCGGAAATTCAAATGACAGCCGTTTGAATTTCGCGCCTAAAGAAACGAGCGGCTGCGGCTCGCAGCGCTTCACTTTCCCTGTAGCTTGGCTAACTAGTGGCTACAGAAGCTTCTCACTCTCGCTGCTTGCTGACCGCTTTCTCTGGCTGCAGATCAGCGTTCGCTCTCGTTGCCTGCTGACCGCTCTCTCTGGCTGCGGATCAGCGTTTGCTCTTATCGCCTGCTGATCGTTCTCTCTGGCTACGGATCAGCGGCTAGTGATTCAGCGGTTGCATTGTGCCTCTGGTAGCCATCCCACCCTCGTCGCCAGTGTTAAGTTCGGGTAATGAGAGGCTGAACCAGGGCATGGATGCAACAAATACTTTATTAGAATAATAAAGGACTGAACGTACTTGCCAAGCCTGGAACTGGCTCGCAGTGATCAGCGACTGGTTGGACCCCGCAGCCTGCTTTTATAGCTGGCTGCTGGGGAGAACCAACCAATGAGAGAGGGCAACCGCCCCCGCAGCACGAACGGACCTGGGTGGGAACTTCTTTAAGTTCCAGGGACATAACAGATTCGATCTGCCAAATGCTGTTGTTTATAGTCTACAGAAGTGATGACTGTGGAATTCTGGGGGATTGGAGTCTAGACATCTTATTTAACAATGCTGTCTTAACTTACCTTAACTTTACTCTACCAAACCCTATTGTGTCCTTGAGATTGTGTTGCCTTGAAATAGTTACTTCTGTGATATCATTATCCGTGCCAGCCAATTCTGCTGATGTTGCTCTAGACTTCAAAGGTGACAGGCCACTTGGAGGAATAAGCATCTGTCCAGGCCGTGACTATGGGTATTGTCTGGTCCCTGCCAGTGCTTTGCATCTCTCACTGGCCCTTGCCAGGATCTAGTGCTTGTCCTTATCTCTTATCTCTTTTGGGTTTTTTCTTTTTTTACAAATTTTATTAAGTAAATATTAAAATATTGGACACAGTGCAATTTTTCTGGCATTGTCTTTGCCATATATACCATAACATAGAACAAATAACCTTCTACTTATCATACATTGCTAAATTTATACTATTAACATCTCCTGTATATTCATTTGTATTTACAACATAAAACCTCATGATTCGCTATTTCTATACAACCATTTTATCCACTATACTCCACTGTATTTACATAATATCATCCAATATCAATTCTACAATTCATCAATATTTTCTGTTCCAACTCCTTTTCCTCAGATCCAATCATTGGTACATTTTATTCCAAACTTCATAATATTCTGTCTTTCTTTTATTCTTAAGTTCTAACATCAGTCTGTCCAGACCAGTATTTTCTTTATTATCTCTTTTTTAGAGGGAATATCTCTATTTTTTTCCAATTTTGGGCATAAACCAGTCTCTTTCCTTGATAGCAACCACCTATATCCACCCTCCAGAAATCTCAGGACATAAACTTTCTTTGCAGATTTTTTCACCCACTGTTTCTAATGTAATACATTCTTGGTGTCCTTAATACCTTTTCTTCCAAGACTTGATAAACTCTTTTCAAAATGGCCTGATCCTCTTTTTGCATAGATAAAGATGAAAGAAAGAATCTGAGCATTTGTCATCCATAGGTTCATCCTCTCACAAACCTGTGGTAACTAGCTGATACTAACTATATATAAAGTATGAGGATTTTTTAAGTCCCAACATGGGTGCAGATACGCTTGTATGACCTGAAGATTGTTCAACTATTTATATAAACCTAGTCTACAATTTTTCTGAACACCGCTTCATCAATTGTGACAAAGTTGATCAACTCAAATATATGTGCTTTTAAATCAATTTAAATTTATCAGCCACCCAACACCACTTTCTCCTGCTGAGAGAAGGTGCATAATGCTTAACTGAAGACTTAGCTGACAGATCAGTTCACAACACGAAAAGAACATTTTCCCATTCCTGCTTTTAAAAAATGTTCCAACTGACTATTTCATGGAGTCAAAATAAGACAGGAAACTGAAAGAGCTTTCATTAGCTTTTAAGGCTTGTAAGGTCTTAATGCTCCACTGCCTCTCACTTGAGCATCCATTTATACCTGTGAAGGCAATACTACAGCAGAATGCAGTGTATTACACCAAGCAAGGTAGTAAACAACTTCACATAACCTAAAGGAATTGACATAGCAGAGCCATTTTATTGAGTGCGATTCTATATTTGCTTATATTGATGGCATAGGCCACTGGGATCATATATGATTGTGTCATTTAAAAGTTCTCAAAGTTATTATTCAATGACTACAGAAACATACTTCTCAATAATTGATTTTCAAAAAAAAGGATAAAAACTAAAATATGCCTAAAAAATGTATGCGTTGAACTCTAGTTTATTGCTACTAATAATTCTTCCCTATCGTTTTTATTTTATTAGATTTTTATCCCACCTTCCTTCATTATGCCTCTTACAAGATGATACTAGCTCAGCTTATTTGCATCCAATTATTTTGAAAATACCTTAAAATTGTGGGTCCTGAAAATTCTGAGATTAGCAAATTAACTTTTTTTACATCATCTACATTTGGGCAGGTATTTTAGTATTACAATTACAACTGTGCTCCTGATTGTTTAAGTTGGGAGAGGAATCTAAAGAAAGAAAATTGTTCCATTGTCAACTTAATACTAGCAAGGGGAAGATGCTCATAAAAAAAAACAATTCTGAAAATTTGAAACATTTTTTTCCTAAGCAGGGGCAATATCTACCCTTCCTACCACACATCATTGTCCCAAAGAGCTACAGGATCTCTTTGCTAAGTTAATGACAGATCTGTCTGACTTCCTTTGGGGATCTCAGTTTGCCTCTTCTGTGGGGGAGCAGTTCAGCACAACCATACATTCATCCCAGGTTATATCAGCCTAAGCCATCCAAATCTACACCCTAAAATTACTGTACATCTCAAAATAGCTGAGACATGGTGAAGGTAGGAGTATTCACATCAGCCTCTGGTCCTGTTCTGATTATTCCGAGTTTTTTCCCCATGTGATTGATCTCTTCTGGGAGGACATATTTGGCTGATCCATGCCAGGTTCCTTATGGATCCATTTGGTTTCCAGAAGAAGCCTTGGTTTCTTAATGCATAGGAGGTAGTTCTGTTAGGAGCCTTGTCCATTTCTGGAACCCAAAAGCAGCAACAATTTTTCACAGGCTTCATTTGAATGTGTTTTAACCCAGTTCCCCAAACACAACAAACCCTCTGAGGTGAACTCAAAAGAATCCTTTATTAGGAATGACGACAACCCTGTTAGCCTCTCACAGGCTAACAAGTCTATCCAGCCAGACAATGAACAGTTGTCTACCACACCTATTCATCTCTGCCCCCTGTCTTTTATCCCCATAGTTAGGGTGGGGCCCCGCTAGCAGTGGTGGCTCTTCCTTCTCCGGGATCAGCCCACAGCTTTCCACTGCTCTCCTCTTCTCTGCCTTCTGCACAGCCATGTGTCAGGAACAGGACCCAGCTGTTCCTCATCTTTTTCATCAACAACCTCTCGACCTGGGGGTAGTTGATTCTCCATCTAAGTGCTGACCAATGGCCCAGGCTCCACCTCTGTCTCTGTCTCTCTCTCTCTCTGCCTCTCTCTCCCCCCCTCCCTCTCTGCCAGCTCCATTCCCTCTTCTCCCTCGGAACTCCCAGACTGCCTTGATGCTGACCCTGACTCCCATGCCTCCCCCTCCTCTTCTGACTTGGCTGTTGGAGGGGCCGGCAGCCAACAAGCCACAATAAATGGCTTTCACTTCACACAGATCCATCACAGCTTTTTAGTTTACCGAAGATGTTAAGTGGCAAAAAAAGATACTGGGAATGACATTGGTGATAAATAAGGAGCCAACCCAAATATTTGCTTAGGTTCCAATATACAAATGGTATACAAGCAATCAAGTGTCAGAACTTCTCTTGTCACATTTTCATTTATTTTATTTTATTTTTTATTTTATTTATTTATTTTTGTCAATTGCTTACAAGGTAATAGGTATAAGTAAAAACATAGTTATGAATACATGGATACATATAAGAAAAATAAAAAAATAAAAGAAACAACAGGACAGGGACGGTAGGCACATTGGTGCGCTTATGCACGCCCCCTACAGACCTCTTGGGAAAGGGGTGAAGTCAATAGTAGACAGTCTAAGGTTAAAGTTTTGGGGGTTTGGGGAAGAAACCACAGAGTCAGGTAGAGTATTCCAGACATTGACCACTCTGTTGCTGAAGTAATTGCTGCCTAGCAATTTAAAGTTTAAGGTTATCCAAACCTTGCTACTGAAGCATCGTCCAAATCATTTACTAGCCCAAGTAATAAATTTGTAACACATGTGGAGGATAAAACTAGTAGCATTCACTAGCATTATATGCTATTGAAATGACTGAGATAGCATCTCAATGAAGCCATTTAGGAAGGTCATCCTCAGTCTGTATCAGCCTTTTAGGGAGGTTAAATCAAAAACAGACTCCACAGGAGGACTAGACTTTATACTTTATACATTATACTGAGACAGAATCTTACAAGCCTAATTCTATAGAATCAATTACCATTGCCAGCTTCAGCCTACCTGAAGTTCTTTTGAATATTATCTTATTTCTCAGGTTTTAAGGAATGTTTCATCCCCAGTTTAAAGGTTACTGGCTATTTCCCTGAATTCTACACAAAACGGAGTATCTTGTGGTACCCAGTTGTACCCAGTTCTCAGAAAACTAGATTATTAAAAGTACTGATGGTGCCCAGTACTGGGCCAATGCCCAGTTCTATAGTTTTATAGAACTATAGTTCATGGGTCAGGCAAAAGACATAGGCAAAGCCTGGTGTATGAGGACTATAAAAGTCTGGTTGGGGAAAAACAAGATTTAAACTTAATCCCAGCAAGATGAAGTATCTAGTGGTTCAGAAACTGATGGGTTCCAAAAGAATTGCATATTTGATTCTGTGGTTTTCATGGACTCACAACTGTTTCTGGAACAGCAGGTAGAAGTCCTTGTCAGGCTTTTGCATAGTTTCACCTTGTGCACCAATTGTGGTCACCCTTACTCAGTTTGTTACTGTTGCTTTACATGGGACTGACCCTGAAGTCCATTTGGAAGCTGCAGCTGAATGCAACAACTGAAGTTATAATGGGCTTTGTGCAGTACACAAGTGGGCAACCAGTTTCAGATGCAGTTAAAGTTGCTGGTGATTTGAAGTTCTTGATGGTTTAAGGCTAGGGAATCTCTGATAAGAAACTGCTCATCCAGACAGATAAAGAAGGGAGTGTTGGTGAGAGTGTTTTTTTTTCTTGGTAATTCCTTGATTAAGTTGTTCACTTTTTTGTCTAAATTGGTAATTTCTTGATTGTTTACTGCTTTATTGTTGGTTTGGTATTAATTCTGGTGTTAATCTCTGCTTATTTGGGTATTCATGGCTGGTGGGAAGGTATTTGGTCTTTTTATTTCCTTTAGCTTTTCAATTGTCTCTTTTAAAGAGTATGTAAATGTTGTTTATCTTTTTGTGCCTGTTAATAGTTGATTGTCTGAGTGTCAGGCTTCCAGATATTCTCTAGTATTTTTGGACTTAGCTTGGTTAAAGATTCTCAGAGTTTCCCAGTTGAAACTATGGTTAAGTCTGTGTGTTGTGCAATCAAATACTATATATATAGGAAAATATCTGAACTGGTTGCTACAAACCCAGTAGGTTTCACCCCTTCATAATAGTCTAGTTTTCTGACAGATTATATTCCAGTCTGATCAAAAAATCAAAACAAAAAAGATATAAGTGCCATTAATTGTTTATGTTGTTCTTATGTTAGATAATTGAAGCCAATGTTCTTGTTTTTTCTGAATAATGCTGACTAATGAGACCATCATAAAGTGACCCATAAACAATGCAATTTGGGCAATCTATGCACAGTCCTAGCTAAAATACTGACAACTATTAGATGATTGCAGAAAGTTTTTTCCCCAATTAAAAGCTTAAATTATTTTTAATGTATTTTGTAAATGAGATTAAGATCAATCTTAGAAACCATCCATATAAGATGTCCTCTTTATTTCCATTCTTTATCTTTAATTTGACTGAAATGTCTGATTGATTTTTCTCAGTTTTAAATGACTACTCAAAAGATAGAGTGCCCTCAATTATTTCTTTCTTCTTTCATCTTGACACTTCTTCCAAATTATTTGGGGGGAAAGAAACCCAAATCACTGACCTCATCTACAATGGCCAAATCTAATTCTTCTGTTTTTGTTGTTGTTGTTCCCAATCATTTTCTTATACACCCTCTCTATGCTTAAGACACGTAGACAGTCATCTCTAATTCTATCTTCTATTCCCCCTTGTTCATTACCTGCCTTGTTGCCCAGCCTATTTCCCTGTGCTTAAGAAAATGCCATTAGTTTTCTCCTTCCTGGTGATCACAGAGCACTTAGAATTCCCACAACTAGCCTTATGCTGAGACTTTGAGCTCAGGTACATATTGCTGACCATGTGAGGTGGCGCCTGGAGGATTCTCAAGTAGCTAACAGCAAGGTCTTAAAGTCTTTTGTAAATCCTATAAAATTCCCTGCTAGGTGGATTTGAATAAACCACAGTGGACACTGCACAACTATCTCTCAGGTCAAACAACAGAAGTCACGGAGGCTAAAATCTTGCCTTGCCTTAATATTTTATTACCTGGTCAAGCCTTCTCATGATGATATTCCAAACATAGCTTTTAAACACAGCACATATTGTTTACAACTTTTGGGATCCAGAGTGCTGTGAGGTTTTTCTTGGCTACATGGCTACTGTATCCATGACATACCTGGACATCAGTATTCCTGCTGGAGTCTTCTAGGGTCACTGTTTCACCTGATTTCTTTAAAAATTTTCTCTGTATATTTTGGGATTGGTTAAGAGAGCCATTTTGTCAATGAACAGGCACCCTACCCATGACCACTGAAAAATCCATGGCATATTCTCAAAATTCCAAATATGACACATTTTCAGTACATGGCTTCATGCAGTTCTAAAAATCTATGTTTCTTTTAAAGCTATTTCCAATATGGGTCAAATAGAGTTAAAATGAAGCATATGCATAAAATGATGTGTACAAGGGTGGATATTTCTTGTCCACTGAACTGAATGGATTTAACTTAAATCTTTGTTCTAAATATTAACTATTTTGTTACTGAAATGTAATTATACTTTAATCCATTTTGCAGAACAGCATTTGAATTGCAAAAGTGGAAACCAATTCCTAATTTCAGAAATTCCTCCTAAAGTTAAAGACTGCATACAAGCTATGTAAATACATGAAATAATGAAAATTAAGTAGCCTTTTTGTGTAGACTTTGGGCTATTACTTAGGTCCTATTAAAATAAGTGAGAGTTTTTCTTCACTTGATTAGGTAATATGTTTGCGCATTGTTATACTTACTCCATTAAAAATAGTTTAGGCATGAAATCTTTTGATTTTTAAAGAGTATATTAATAAATGGAGAAGTTTAATAACAATCCTTGGCACCATTTATATTTTAGGTTATTGGTGTTCAGTGAATGGCATTTGTACAACTCTATCTTGTCTTGTTCTCTTTGCAGTTCCCTGTCAAAGAAAATGTAAAACATGAATATCTAAATTCGTGCTTGGAATCCATGAAGACTGGATAAAGACTAATAAATGAACCTCAGATCTGATAAGGGTGCTACTAATGGAGAATGTTCACCTCTATGGGAAGCAAGTTTTATTGGGCTTATAGGCAACTATAAGGAGCATGCATAAGTGTTCTATCATGCCTACTGTCCCTGTCCTATTGTTCCCATTTATTCGTACCTATTTCCTGTATTCCTACTCACGTTTATACTTGTACTTATTATCTTGTAAGCGATTGACAAATCAAATAAATAAATAAAATAACTAAAAACTTCACTTCTGCCAGGTCAGGATCAGCTATGCAGCCTGGGCCTCATAAACACTCACACTCATTCAAAGAAAGAAAGAAAAAACAATTGGCAAAGTACAAAAAGCTAGGAGGGTACAGAAATGTAGAAGAATTGGCTAATGGGGGATACCATACCCAGCCATCTAGACTGAACCTAGCCACAAATTACTAAAGTACTGTACAGTGGATCGAAGTTTCTTAAGCCAATTTAGTCTTTAGATTGGAGCAATGTAAGAGTGCAGTATGAATATACAATATGTCCCTGATTTTTGAAGAAATGCAATATATATCTATCATGTATATCAATATCTATATCTATATACATACATACACACAATGAAATACATGTGCGCACACGCACACACGCACACACACATATTTTGGGCAATGAGAAAAGAGATTTTCTGTGCTGAAAGAGGTGTTCTGTTTAGTGATTCCTCCTCAAAGTGTTTTGCTTACTTTTATAGACCTAAGAGTAGTGCTTTTCCACAGAAGGTAAATTACATCATGAAATGTGTATTTAAATGATCAGTGGCCACTAATTTAACCACTTTAAAATGAATTTGGACAAATTCAGTGGCTACTTGTTACCTCCCAAGAATGGAAGCTGTAAACCTGGATCTCAGTCAGAAATTTAGTTTTCTATTGTGTATTTTGTATTCTGATGATTGACTTCCCAGAAACATTTGACATTGGATCTGATCATCAATCTTTGACCTCATCCAATATGATGTTTGATTTCTTGTTGTGTTTGGTTTTGTTTTGTTTGGGTTGGGCTGGTTCTCACATTGTTAAACTGCTTGGGATCTAAATGTAAGCAACAATGTCTCCTTCCATATCTACTTGTCCAGATATTATCCCAG
>NC_141993.1:36230407-36285407 GCF_049901715.1 Pseudonaja textilis
ACTCAGTGGGATTTTGCTCGTGTATTTCAGGGCTTTACATCCAGATACACTTAATATAAGTCCCATCAAGCACAGTGAAATTTACTTCCCAATGCTCTTCAGAAGTCCTGGGGCAAATGGCAATCTCTCTAGGAATTATGGAATCCGAGGATCAGAGACTGAAGAAGACACAAATAACAAATTGTTTGGTTTGTCTTCCTGAACCTATTTAGGGAGTGATTATTCATTCTAGCAAATCCTTCCCCACTGGGCGCCTTTCAAATATATTAATCTATCTCAGCATCGGAGGTATGAACCAAATAGTGGCAATGGGAGCTGTTGCCCAACATATCAAGAGGGATGGGTGGGGGAGGGAGGGAGGAAAGACAACCAAAAAGTGAGACTCAAATTCAGGCCTTCCAGGGAGGGAGATAAAATCCTGAAGAGCCACTGACTAAGTGGGAGACAGGTTCTGATGTTCATTACCATGCTACTCATAACATTATAATCTTTACCAATGAATACATCCACAATCTCTTGCACGTTTCCTGACAATACCAGCATTGCATATATGGGTCTTCTTTTCAATAAACAAATCCCTCAAGGGGAAACCATGTACTGCTCTAATCCCCTGGATGCAAAAGGTCTCTTCCATAGTTTTTCTAGAGGTTAAAAGAACAGCCCAAACAAAGGACTGATAAAATAAGTCATGTGAGTTCCCTTCACCTAATGCAGCCATATTTTTTTTCAGAACAAACCATAATTGACTTCCACGAGATGTTGGCTCTTTTGACTTGTTTGTTTCCTGCCTTTATTTGTTTAAATAACTCAAGGCAACATACACATCCAATATACCATCCTCCTTTTATTTTCCACACAACAATCCTGTGAGGTGGGTTAATATATAACATTTTTACACTACCTGAGCATTGTAGAGATGATGTAAAACTGGTTTTCATTCATGCAAGCATAACAATAATTGGTTTCTAATGAAATCTTGCCTCAATGGTATGTGTGTCTATATACACATACGTATCATTTTGTTTTCTATAAATGCAAAACAATATCTTTCAAAATAGGCCAAACCATATGGCCACTGAGCTCAGGAGAGGGCTGGCAGGGGAAATTTTATTACTTATTCATTTGAAACATGTATATAGGCAATTTATGAATTTCAGATTCTAAAACTATGCAATTAAATCCTCATTGGAGTAAAGTAGAAATAATGCCCCTTTCCCCTAATACTGTGTTTTATTTGTCAAAAAGTGACAATAAGTATCTAGGGCTCATAGGAAGTGTAACCTGCTGGAGTCAAATTGGAAAAATCTCCTTTGGTCACTTAAAATAATTTATGCATCCAGATGTGTGTGAAAGTGGATTCAAAGTGTGGCTGCAAAGCGCTCTTAGCCATGGTCACTTCAGTAGAGCTGAGCAATTCTTAAAGCATCTTCAAGCATAAGCCAGGCACTGTTGAGATGTAAAGCCACTACTACTACTACACTACTGCATCAACAGCTGGATGGATCAAGAAAATGCTAGAAATCATATGTTGGGTTCTTGCTTTGCTCCATAACTCACATTACCAGGACATTCTTTTTCAATATCACCTTGCATTTAAAAGTGTGGTGCACTTTTTGTATCGCTGGACTTTTGACCACAAAAGGCTCATTAGCTTGAGAAGTTTGAATGTCACTGGACTACTTCCATGAATGTGGAAAAATAAACCTGGATCCTGGTGGTCTCCAATTAAGTTAGGATTAAAATGCCTCATATTCCAAACATTACAGCCAGACTGATCATCTGAGAGTCCCAATACACTCACAAGGTATTCTGGTGAGGAAAACTGTTGTGGACCCATTGTAATTTAAAGGAAAGCTACCTTGTAGCTTTGGAGAACAAAAAAACATGTTTCATTTATCTGACCCTGACAATTTGCACAGTGATGTCTTGCAACTATAAAGAACTCAGAAGTAAGTTACAAGATTCTGCACTTGCAAGGTTTGTTAAACCATGGTCCACAAACGAGAGCTAATATGAAACCTAACAAATGTTAGTTGTTAGGATACTTTAGCCCACACCTCACATTAGAATTTTGGATGGCTTCCAATGATATACTGACCCACAAAAGAGTTGGCCACATTTTATCCCAAAGTATTCAGTGTATCATACAACCTCCCTCCCCAAATAATGTTTTTTTGTTTTTTTTCTATTTTTCTTTCTCCCTCCCCCCCTCTTTTTCCTCTCTCTCTTCACTCAGAATCACAGTGTTAGAGCAGGGCAGCCATATAGATATTTTAAAATTATTTTTATATAAGAGCTTAGATGCCCATGGTGAGCAATAGTAGAATCACAGCTATTACTTTTATTTGTTTTAGCTTAGTGTGTTTTGCAAATACACCATTGATCCCATTTTCCTTCCCTCCCAGAGATTTCAGGATCCTTCACTTATCTTTCCAAGCAGACAGGATATGGCTTCTTTAAAAATATCTAATGAGCTACAGGACTGAATGGAATCCACACCTGGATTGCTGTGGTTCAGGGCAACCTGTGGTTAGTATAATATAGTATAGTATAATATAGTGTAATATATAATATAGTAAGATATAATATAGTAAGATATAATATATATTATAATATAATATAGTAATATATAATATAGTATAATATATATAGTATAATGCTACTTTGCTCTCAATTCTAGAACATACCACAGTACCTGAAAACTCTCCCTGCATGTAGTATATGAGGAGACAGCGGTATGTTAAACTTTTTTTTCTAGTTGAGTCATGTTTATGTCTGCAGAGAGTTTTGTCTTATTCTGATTTAAATCATGAGGAAGGATTTTCTACCTATGCAATCAAGAATATTGAAGGCAGTACACCTTCAGATTCCTTCATCTCAAGTTGAGCTTGCATTAGCACAGATGTTGCTGATGTTGCTCCTGCCATTCTAAGCAGGCTGGAAGCTTTTGTTCAAGAACATTTGGGACAGAGGAGAGGGGGCAGAGCTTTTCCACTTCTATTTGTGTCAGAGAGGGAATATCAACACCTGCAATTTATGTTCCTGAAATTCCCTCTTCTACACAAGTAACAAGGGCAGGCATCCTGCTCTAGAAGACTCTAGATCAGTGGTCTCCAAACTTGGCAACTTTAAGACTTGTGGACTTCAACTCCCAGAATTCCTCAGCCAGCTATGCTGAGGAATTCTGGGAGTTGAAGTCCACAAGTCTTAAAGTTGCCAAGTTTGGAGACCATTGATCTAGATTCACCAACCAAGAGAATGGCTGGAAGATCTGTTGCCCTCCTACACAAGCAAGGCTGTTTACCTAAACGTGCTACAAATTGGATTCCTCTAATTAAAGAAGTTGTTTGGTTTTTTAAAAGGCCAATTCATGAAATCTTTAAAATGTTTCAATATTTTTCAAGGAGGGATTGGACTCCCAGCAAAGAAGCCTTAGGCCCCTCATCGAGATCCTATTTTGGGGCTGAGTGACAAACTCTTTGAAATTTTGTGAGTTGAAGCAGAGTTTCTGGATTTATTTGCAGATAAATATTTCTGTGAGGATTGCCCTGTCAGCCAGGGCATTTAAATAGATATGGTATGTATAGCATGCAGAAATGTCATCAGATGGTTTAAGTTCAAGTTAATTTAATATCTTGATTATTGGGACCTCATTCTTCTAGTGTGGGAGGAACCACTGTGCATATCTATAAATAAGAACTCTGATTAAGGCAAGCTACCTCTCCCTATTTGCTAGCTTAATCTCATGCATATTTGCTTATTGCTAGAGATAAGCAAGGCGTGTTCTCAAAATCCCTAGCATTTTGCCTAGATCTAGGGACTCAACAGCACTTAATACCTTGGTAAATACGTCTTTTAAATGTATGTATAAAAAGTACCAATTTCGGATCAAAAGAGGGAAAGCAACAGGTCTTTCTCCATCTTGAGGCCATTTGCCAAACACATAGATCATAATAGAGTTGGAAGGGACCTCGAAGGTCTTCTAGTCCAACCCGCCTGCTCAAGCAGGAGACCCCATATTCCATTTCGTGTTTGGGGATTTTAGGTTGCATAGCTACGACCCAGCAGGGAGAACACCAAGTCTTGGCTCCCTGTTGCTTCCAGTCTGCCTGATGCTCAAAAGAGATGCCCATTGATTCCAATGCAGTGGCGCGGTCAGCTAAGGTTAGGCTAGGCTGGGGAAAAAGTGTAAAGGGTTGATTCCCATTGTATGCTCGGAGGGAGGGGGTGGCCTCATTTTGCCCAGATCCAGCCCTCCTGGCGCCACTCTTTGCAACCCGAAAGCGCCGTCGATGCCCGGCATCTGCCCGAGCGGCGCTTCTTTTGCGCCTCCAGCGACGATTCCACGCAAAGCCAAACATCAGCAGGTGAACCCTTCCCTCGTACTTCCCCGCGTCCAAGTCCGGGTTGTCCCTTCTTCAGATGTCTTCATTAGAAAGGCATCGGCATCACCTCCGACACCGACACCCCCCCCCCGCCCGCCCGCCCGCCCTCAAGTTTGGAAGGAGTTGAGATCCTCCCCTAACTTTTCACCCCCACTGGATTGCGGAGAAGGGAGCAGGTTTTCAGGCCGATAACCGCTTGCGCCCAGGTTGAATTTGATGCCCAACCCGCGACTGGGGCGGGGCTGGGTGGGTATCCTTGTTCCCGTCCGGACTGAGACGCCGCGTCAAGCGCGGCATACGGAACTAAACCGCCGTTTGGTGAGCTGGGTTGACCCCTTCCTCAGGCCAGAGAGAATCATTTTGGGGTTGGCCCCAGGAAGGAGCTCTTCAACCGCAGCAGCCCGGATCTCTCCGCCGCATCATCTCCCGAGGGCCCTCACCCCCCCCCCCCCACTCCTGTGCCAAGCGGGGTGGGGGACGCCTCCTTGCCCGCGATCCTTTGCCGGCCTCCTTTTGCTAGCCTACCAAGGTCATTAGCCTGGCGAAAAGAGCACCGAGACCATATTTTACAGACGTTTGGCGATCAATACGAGCTGCTGTATTATGCCGCGCCGATCTGTTAATACTCTTAATGGGCTTCTCGCTCCTTTTTGCACACTCCGTGCTACGCCGATAGAGCAAAGTGATTGTGAAAGGGACACTTGCAGCAGAGTGGGAGGGAGGGGAGGGGAGGGAAGAGAAGAGAAGAGAAGGGGAGAGAAAAAAGAGAAGGGAAGGGAAAAGAAGGGGAGGGGAGGGGAAAGGGGAGGGAAGAGGAGTCAAGAGAAGGGGAGAGAAGGGAAGAGAAGGGGAGTCAAGAGAAGGGGAGTCAAGAGAAGAGAAGGGGATGGGAGGGGAGAGAAGAGAAGAGAAGAGAAAGGAAGGGAAGGGAAGGGGAGAGAAGGGAAGGGGAGTCAAAAGAAGGGAAGAGAAGAGAAGGGGAGAGAAGGGAAGGGGAGAGAAGAGAAAGGGAAAGGAAGGGAAGGGAAGAAGGCCATCCCTGGACCGAATCCCCAGAGAATCTGGCCTTCCTCTCCCGTCAGCGCCCAGCATCCTTGGGGTTCACCTGCCGCTCCCTTGTTCCAACTTTGCCCCCCCGCCCTTTCTCTTGGAGTTTTTTCTCTTTTCCTGGCGCGATTTCCCCACCCTTCCTCTATTGGCCGGGACTTGCAAAGCCAAGAAGATACAAATCAACCCCCTCTGGCGACATTAAAGGCACCCCTTTTCACTTTTCACCCGCCTGGAGCGAACGAGATGCTTCAAACAAGTACCAACCTCTTCAACCGCTGAAGTTGTGCTGCTGCTGCTGCTGCTACAAACGGAGCGCCGCCGCCCGCGTGTGCCTCTCCCGGCCGCCTCTGCTCTGTGTTCTAATCTCCGCTCAGAAGGTTCTTCCCCTCGCCAAGCTCGGATGGCCGGGGAAGTTTTATAACTTGGCGCTGCTGTTTGCTAAACACGGCAATCCTCTATTTACGCCTAAATAAAAGAAATACATGTGTGTTGCTAATACAAACACCCCGAGCGAGTTCTGCTCTCTCCTGCTCCGGAGGAAGGAGAGGGAGGCGGCGAGAGAGAAGGGCCGATTGGAGCAAGGGAGGGTGAAAAATGGAATCTCTCTCTTGCACAGATTTGTCATTTCAGCAATAAACAGAAGTGGCGGGAGAATGGCTGCAGGTTAAGAAAAGCCTTTGAATTGAGACCAAACAGCCTTGTCTTAGTAGTTTCCAGGATCGTATTTTGGACCGCTTCGGAGGGTACAAATTCACTGAAATGACCACTTCCCTCCCTCCATTAGCACCACCACCACCACCACCACCACCGCCATCATCATCGTTTAAAGCAGATGCTGTTGGTCAATAGGTATTTTGTATGTTAATTTTTTTTCTAGACACTTTCAGGTTCCCAGAATCTTACTCCCTCTGTCCTGGCTAAGATGGACAAATATTAATTTACATCACCAAGAGTTTTATTTTCTTTCTTGGAATTATATAGCCAAACAGCTAGCCAAAACATTAGCTGGAAGCTTAAAAAACAAAATACAACAAACATCCGGAACAGAAAAACAGAACGGCCAAGGCCCACCATCCATTGCATATTCCATTTAAGGTCTTTCATTTCTGGACGTTCATCCCATACTCTGGTCCAACCCCTGTGGGGAAACCAGAATTTCAGAACCTTATAGAAGATCAACAGGGTCTCGACCATCCAAATCTTGGGGGTGGGGGTGTTATTCCATCAGGCACCCAGTGACAGAGAAGGCATATCTTTTGAGCCCTGCCAGATGTCATGTATAATCACTTTTTCTAATTGCCCATCATGGCATTGGCCAGAGATAACGGAATACAAGTACACATAATTCAACAGTATGCCATGAAGGGCTTTTGGGGTGATGACTAGCACCTTGAGTTGCACCCATAAGCTCATAGGGAGCCAGTGAAGTTCAAAAAATAGTGCTGTTGTATGAATGAGCCAAGGGCTGTGCCTTGTATACTGCATTTTGGACCAACCGCAGCATCCAGGGGTTTTCAAGGACAGCCCCATGGAGAAAGCATGGTCAGAGTCCAAATGGAAGGTTCCTAAGATTTGAGTTAGGTATTACAAGCCCCATTTTCATGAAGAGACTCTATTGGTATACAAAGATCCTTCTGGCCTCAGCTGCCATTTGTTCTTCCATTTTGATTCAGCAATTTGGATTCACACATCATACCAAGGCTTGTCCTTTTACAGAAGCCACATTTGGCTGGATTCTCATTCTATATGGAACCAATTGATTAAAATACAGAGGCTGAATTCCCCTTCCACTCTACTGTCCTGTATTGCCACATTTTTTCTGTGACTTAGCATAGTGTAAGAGCCCAGCCAATATTCATACTTAGGCTAACCAATCCTACTGTGGTCCTTCTCTTTCCTCTAAAAAAGAAAATGTCACTATTTTTTTCCTCATAAAGGTGGTTTTGAGGGTAATTCTGGCTTTCACAGGTGAGCACCTGTATTCTACACCAGCACCAGCTTATATAGAAAACGTACAAGAAGTAAATTTTTGGCCTTTGCTGTCGAGGATGAATCCCTTGTTACATAAGATCTGGAAAAACCTCATCTAGACCCCGTGGTCCATCCTATAATAAATATTCCACAAAGTGCTGTTGAAAGGATGCAGGTGTTCTTTCAGACAAGAGCCACAGAGGGGCCCTCTCAGCAGATTTTTCAGAACTTTCTTTTGGGGCTCCATTTTCAGAACAGGGCAGAGGATGGGCAGAAGCCTGAAATGTGGGGGACACTTTGGACCAAAGCGAAATGGAAATGTTGCAAGGCTGACAAGGGTTATCCCACAGACTCTTAGTGCAATATGTTAAGTTCACCCTGTGACACAGATTGTAAAGTGTTTGCATGGGGAAGGGGGTAGAGAAGAGTTAGATAAGATGATGGTGGAGCAAGGCTGCATTGATAAATTACCTCTACAAGAGGTACTCCATCTAGTTTAGCCAAACCTGAACAAACCTTTTCCTACCAAATCTAGACTAAGATTCGAATCCATCAAGAAATGAAGGTGAGAGGGAAGTAGGAGTAGAGGAGGCAGGTTGGTTCATTGTGCAAGTGACCAAAAAGCCACCTCACTTTGCCCTCTCCCTCCACCACCCCATAATCTAAACGCTGGGAGAAGTTTTTTAAACCCCCGTGTTATGATTTTAATCCACTCCGATGCTTGGGGGAAAGTTTGTAGCTGGCAGCAGCAGCAGGTGGAACATATAAAAGTGAGATAATGAAGATGGGGGTATACACGTTGCACAACAAGCTATGCTCGCCTCCAACTGGTCCTTTCTCGATCGAGTAAAGGCAAAGTGAGCCAGGAACCGTTTTTGAAGGCACTAACCACAAATAGAGAAGTTATTTTTCCCCGCGTCTAATAACATTGCAGCCCGGTGCTAGCCAATAGAAGGGGGCGATGTGCTATTGCAACAGGCGATTTTAATGGATTGCTGGTGGCTTGGCCTAAAGTTAGTATTGCAAACAGCCCAGAGGCATCCTGGTGTTTGTAGGTGACACAAGGAAGATCGTATTTTGACTCCGAATTTCTGTTTATTTTCCATTTATCACGCAGGCCAAGAGGTTTCAATCCCAAACGAAAGGAAAATAAATGGTTCTATCTCTTTCCTTTTTTTTTTTCTCGTTTCCTTTCTTTTTAATGAAACCTTGCCTCAACTGTATACATACATGTACACACAAAAATGATTCATGCCCGTTTTCTATAAACGGAAAACGATATTATCTCTCGGAGCAGGCCCCGAAAGGAATTGTACTAAATCGCACACGCTCTGAAACCAGTTGAGTTTACAAGAAGCCTGGCAGGAGTTCACCAACGTTGGGTCCTGACCATTGAGATTTTCTTTGGAGCGGGACCACAACGTGCCCCTCTCCCACCCACCCCCCAAAAACCGGGACATTCCGCGTTCATTAAAAAGGGAAAAGTAAAATTTAAGGATTTATCGGAGACGGGGCCGGGGCTGGGAAGAGGGTACTCTACCGAAACCAGGAGGAAGAGTTCGCTTTGTGCTCTTAAAACAACGTTCAGGCACATTAACCCCAGTGAAACCGGATTCCAAATAGAAGTCAAGCTCCAATTTAGGGGGACTTGTGACGTCTGAACGGATCTTCCCCAAAAAACTCAGCTGAAGCCCACAGGGGCTTTTGGGCCTGCGCTTTAGGAACCCTCCTACAAAGTCGATCCTCAGTCGATCCTCGCTGCGAGGATCTCAGCCAATCGGAGGCCTGCGGCGGAATTTTCGGGGGGGGGGGCGAGTTGGGTTCGAGGTTCTGAGTTCGAATGTTGAACTGGTGGGGGGGGGGGCTGCCTCTCTTCCACTGGGTGTACCATCTCCTTCCTTCCACAAGACGCAGAATGGCTCCAAATCGATTCCTCCTCTTGCCCGCCCCGCTCCCGACCGGCTTTCTCTGTCTCTTAGCTGTGACGCGCGAAAGGGTATTTTAACTCCTTGTTCTCCGCGAATGATGTAATCGCTCACCTCACCACCACCAGTTGGGGGGTAGGAAAAGGGGCTTTCGCAAAGAACCCGCAATAGGCAGCCTTGATGCGGCAACGACCCCCGCCCCCTTCTTCTTTTAAAGCAGCCCTCTCCTCTGGGGAATCAGGAGCCCTTCCGACATCGCCTTCCACCCACCTCCGCCGGTCTCTGTTCCAAGAATGCACAGCCCTGTTAAATCTAATAAATGCTAATAATTTCTGGAACGGAAACTTCTGACGATCGGTGTGATCGAAGGTTCCTCATTCCATGATGCCTGACGTAGGATGGATTCGGAAGCTAGAGACCCTTGCCCTTAAAGCTTAGGTAGGGTTTTATCTGGCAGGCGTGGAGAGAGAGGGGGGAGGGTGGGGGGTTAATCTTGGTTTTTGAATAGATTAGCCGGAACAGAAGTAGTTTACCTGGAACTAACGCAGGAGAAATCCTAAGGTCGGGCGGCTCTCCATAAACGGAACAGGGCCAAGAAATGCTTACAGATCCCGGCAAAAGTGTAGTCAGGTCTACGGAGGCAGGGAAAAAAAACGCTTTAGGAAAAGCCCTCGCTGCGCTGACAAACCTCGCCGCTGTTTCCTTTCTAAGAGAACAATAGATCCTCTGTCCCTGGCGGTTCACCGAGGCCCTCGGAGCTCTGGGGCGGGTTTGTGTGTCCCACCACATTCAAAACACCTGTTCTCTCCGATTTCCCTGCCTTCCCTTAATAGACTTAACACACACCAAGGGAATCGTACTTTTACCAACAAGTCTTCTTTTATTTGCTCCCTTTTCAATCCAGACATTAATTTATAACAATTTTCATCATTAGTTTAAAAATAGGAACGATCCCTGCTAGAGTGGCGAGAGGTGGGTGGGGTAGGAATAACAGAAGCCAGACAACAGGTAAGGAAAAACACAGACGGGGAAAGAAAGAATTAGAGATCGCCATTCAGGCTAAAAGCCACGAACTCCTCGAAACGGACAAGAAAACTGTACAGAGTAGCAAATAAATTACAATTCGTCATAACAGACTGATTGTCCATCACTTAAAGCGCCCCACATTCCCGATTCCTTTCGAAGTTTGGAGTCCTGCAGCGACCGCGTTTTGTCCTTCCCCCTTTCACCGTCTCCCCTCTTTATTTTGTGCACTCCACCCCCCCCTCAACAAAGAACATACAAAGCAAAATAAACAGCACCTTTGCTCTCCTAGGCTACCTACCCACCCACAACCCAACCCACCCCAGCCCACAACCCATCCTACAGTGCTTTTGGAATGGTTCAATATTGCACAGGTCAGGGGTGTTTATCCGGTGAGCTTTTGGAACAAGAAGTAGAAGAAAAGGACAGAAACAAAGCAATGTCTAGTCCGAAGGAAGGAAAAAGAGGGAGGGAGGAACAAGGCCCACTCGAAATAAAATAAACTGAATAAATAATGTTCAAAGTGTGTCTTGTGAATTTCCGAACTAGTAGAGCTTCCTTCCAGCCTGAAGGTTGCCCATATTTTGGAGGCTGGGAGTGCCTTAGCACAGCTGTTCCTTTCCAATTCCATAGATCTCTAGTCAAAGGGGACGGGGAGGGATTCCCATGAACCAGGATCCCACTTTTCCATTGCTTTCAAGGGACATTTGGCACCCTCTGGAGTAAAGGGCTACTATCTTTTCCTTCTCTCCCCCCACCCTCCCTTTGCCCAGCGGCATCCTCGTTTCGTTTGAACAAAAAACTACCAAGAAATCAGATTCTAAACACACAAAGCCCCGCTTCCCTTGCCATCCTCTCTTTCTATGGGACCCAGATCCTGGTTCCTACTCGTTCTTCCTTCTTCTTTTGCTTTCCTTTCTCCAAATATCCTGCTTCTTCTTAACGTTTGCCTCCTGTCGAAGGGCAAGAACGGCGGGAGAAGCTGGCTCTCCGTTCGGCCTTCGCATCCTTGCAAGAGTCGCTGCTGACTTCCAGATGCTCTTGGAGAGGGTGGGGAGCCGAACTCTGCAGACCCTGGAAAGGAGGCCTGGCTGGCTGGCTCCGCCACAAGGGAGGGCGACGTTTTTTCCCCCCTTCGGGTTTCTCAGCCCCATTTTCCGTCCACCGTCCACCATCCCTCCATCCCTCCTTCCCTTTGCTGCCTGTCTCTCCCCATCCCGGCCTCTCTGGCTCGCACGCTCCCCCCCTGGGCCTGCCCAAAGGGTCCTGGCCCCAAGCAGTTTGGCGCAGTTCTCAGACGGGCCGCAGAAGCGGCACCGAGGTAACCACAGGGTGCGAGTAGTAGACCGGGTGGGGAAAGGTGAGCAAGGGCTGGCTGACCGGCGCGTTGGCCGCCCCCGCAGCCCCCGACGCCCCAGCCGGTCCCCCGCCTCCGTCGGGCCCGGCGCTCTCGTGGTAGAGGATGGGCACCCGGACGATGCGCTGAGCGGCGGCGTGACTCAGGTTGGCCGCCTCCAGCTCGGCCGCCAGCTGCCGCTTCCACTTGTTGCGCCGGTTCTGGAACCAGATCTTGACCTGCGTCTCGGTCAGGTGGAGCGACGCGGCCAGCCCGGCCCGCTCGGAGCTGCTCAAGTAGCGCTTCAGGTCGAAGGTGGATTCCAGCTGGAAGACCTGGCTGCGCGAGAAAACGGTGCGCGTCTTCTTCTTGCGGCAGGGCGGCTTCTTCTCCGGGCTGCCCGTCTCCGGCTCGCGCTTGGGCCAGTCCTCGGCGCCGCTCTCCTCCTTCTTGGCTTCCTCCGAGTCGCTCTCTTCCAAGATGATCTCGTCGGGGCTCTTGGAGTCCAGCGCCTTTTCGGCCTTCAGCAACGGCTCCTCCGGAGAATCTCTGTCTGTGCCTCCCGAGGCCGGAGAAGAATCTCGGAGCAGGCATTTCTCCACCGAGGCTGGAGGGAAGCAAACCGCACAAAAGGCAAGTCAAGAGCCCAGCCGTACAAAACCAGGCGCCCAGATACCACCACCACCACCACCACCTCCGGGCCTCGGCAGACTCTCCCGCGCCTGGCTCTAAAACGGTGTCCTGAAGCCTCGTGAAACTCGGATGCCCAAAGATACTAGGGAAAGAGAAAGAGCACCGGCTGGCACCGGAGGGAACTCTAGGGGAAAAGCTCCCCCCCCCCCCGGTCTACAGTACTTCTCCCGTCGCCCCTTTATAGTTCTTGCGGCACATAGATAAACAGAGCAAGTCCTAGCTGAGATTTCTGGATTGCCACCCAACCCATACAAGGATTCCCCCAATCTCCTTCGCCCCTCAAGGAAATTGCAACCCCGGGCACATTTGCTTGGGAAAGTTAAGACCACCGCATACTAAAAGCCTCCTAGCTCCCTCAGTGCAATAGCCCAATTACCTGGATTTGAGGGCGAGCCCTGGCTGATTTTGGAGAAACTTAATTTCATGTAATCGAGCTGAGGATTGCAACAGTAGGTGGGAAAGCCTAGTTTAAGACTGCGATCCTAAATGTCCGAATCGGCACTACCCTTTCCCCAAAGCACGGTGGCATTTTGGAAACGGATCCATTCAGCAATTTCTTTTTTTTTTTTCGTTTCTTTTTGGGCACGCCCGCTTTAAGCCCCGATTATATTGACTAGGCTTACTTCTGAGTAAGTATCTTGGATGTGAGAAAAGGCATCAGAGATTCCTTGGAATAAGCCTTATTGAAACCAGGTTTTCTAAGGGGACGCGCAAATTAAAGAAGCAGCAACAGAAACAAGGGAGAAGCGGATTTGAAGCTCCTCTCCAGCACGTAGCTGTCTGGGGCTGCAGTACACCCGCCTCTCCACTTGCCCTGGTCCTTCTGTGGGCCAGCACCTAGACGCCAGGAGTGTAGAAAGAGCCTTTTCCTTCCCAGGGGTAAATCCCCCCCCCCCACACACACACAACTGACTCGAGAAAGCCCACTGGCCAAGGGAGTGAGGATGCACCCGATTTAAGGGGTGTGTGTGTGTGAGGTTGGGAGGAGAAAACCTCTCCGGAAAAGAGTCTGATCGACTCAAGGCAAAAGTTGGCCCAGCAACAGAGGTGAGCCCAAAAACTCCGGCTTCCTCAGGAACAGCCGCCGCCGCCCCGCTACCCCCATTTCCCGGGTTCATGGCGGCGGTGAGAGTGGGAAGACGCGGGACGGTGTTCGCCAGTACCTTCCGGCCTAGGCAGGTGGCCTCCCGCGGAAGTCAAGCTGTAAGGATACCACCAGGCAGGAGATCGCTCCAGGTAGTGGGCAGGCAGGGCGAATCTCTGAGCCGGGATCTCGAAGCGTGGGAAGGCGAGGTCCCCCATCTGCGAGAGGGCGAAGCCAGCCCCTTCCAGAGCCCCCTTGGCGGCCGGAGAGAACAGCGCCCGCGTCTGCTTGAAAGGCGCCTTGGGGTGATGGTCCCCATTGAGCAAGTTCTTGATGGAGAAAGGTGACTCCTTGGGCGGCGCGGCCGAAGGCGCTGCCGGCGGCTGCGCCTGGCTGCTAGGGGCGTCCTGGCTGGTCTCCGGCATTTTTCTCCCTTGCCTTGCGGTCCCCTCCCCCACCCCCTTTCGGGACAGCGTTCACACTGCGCTCGGGAGTCGCTCCGAATTCGCCGTTGGCATCAAGGAAGGGAGGGAGAAGGAAGGAAGGAAGGAAGGAAGGAAGGAAGGAAGGAAGACAGACGCCCAGCCCGATACTCTACCGGGCAAGCCAACAAGGGCCGCCGCCGCTGTCGCCACAAGCGCCGCTGCGGTGGTTTCTCCTGCGTCAATCCGGCGCCAAATGCTCATGCAGAAATCCAAATGTCACCCCAAGTTAACTGTTGGGAGTGCGCGGAGGTTGGGCTCTCGGAATGGCAAGCGGCATCGGGCAGGGCAGGGCAGGGCGGCGGCTGGGGGTCCCCCAGACTCTCCCGGTCCCTCTAGGCAGGGTTAAAGAAAAGTGAGGCTAGTCAGGCAGCGGGAGAGGAGGCGAGAGGCGGACGCCCCCCACCCCCATTTGCCCGTGCACTCACTCACTCACTCTCTCTCTCTCGCCTCGCGCACACGCGTTAAAGCCCCCCCAACCCACCCACCCCCCGGGCGATTCACGCCCCCCTTCGATTTGGTCCTTTGCCTTCAGGCTGGGAGAGCTCGCCTCTTATTGGCTTTAGATAGTCCAATTAAGGCAGCAAACGAGGACCGGGGCTATTAGCACAAAAGAATATTGGCTCCAGCGAAGCGGCGCTCCAAGAATAAGAGGAGGGGGGAGGGAGGGACACGGCATCCCCCCCTTCCTCCACCCCCTCCCGCAATATCTTCCACCCACCCACCCCGCCTTCGCCCTCCTCCCCCTCGCCGCGTTTTTTGGGGTCCACGCAAACTCTCCAGCTCCGCAGTCGAGAGAGAGAGAGAGAGAGAGAGAGAGAGAAAAGAAAGAGAAAAGAGGGTAGAAGGGGCTGAGCCAACCTGTCCCCTCCCAGAAGCCAGGAGGCAGGAAGCTGCTCCGCCCGGGGCTCCTTCGTTCCCTTTCCTCGGGAGAATCTAGGGCGTGAAACGCAGCCCTTGAAAAGCTTCCGGAAAATACACATACACGCACACAGCCCTGGAACTCGGTGACGAAAGTAGCCTGGAGTTTTTGCCCAAACGTCTCGGAAGCTCAGTTTTCGAACCCGGCACCCACTAGTCCCGTCGCCTCTTCCTCGGACTGGTTTACTTGGCGTAGCCGGGTTGGGGGAGGGGGGCACGGGGGACGGGGAGAACCTGGCGGGGGCGTGATCTATCCCAGAGACAGAGAGAGGGGTCGACGCGATCTGTGAAGCCGGAATCCCTCCCCCCCCACAATTTCCTAGAGACAGACATGGACGAGATCTCTAGAGGATCTAGAGAGATTTAGTCGCCATCCGTGACACTGTCTGTCGCCAGTCCAAACGGTACTAGCAGGTTGGGACGGGAGAGAGAAGAGAAAACAAAAATCCCAGATGCCCGTCCTTAAGATGCCTTTGCGGGCGATCCTAATGTATATGGCAGGAGTCTCCAAACTTGGGCAACTTTAAGACTTGTGGACTTCAATTCCCAGAATTCTATGCTAAGCATAGCTGGCTGGAGAATTCTGGGAGTTGAAGTCCACAAGTCTTAAAGTTGCCAAGTTTGGAGACCTCTGGTATATGGGCTTGAAGTTGAACGTCAGTCTCGGCAGTCTGATCCCCCTTTCGTAGGGTCAGAAAATGGGCGCCACAACACTCCGGAATCTGATTGAAGAACTTCCATCCGTTTAAAACTCGGATCTCGTTTGTTGCCGGAATTGTTTTTCTGTCTTAGTCTCACCATTTGGGGACGGAAAGAACCTTGTTTGATTTCTAAATTCAGATCTTTCAAAGCCCCTCCCCATTCCTTACTTTCCTTGGTTAGGACAGTCTCGTTTTCAAACGTGGTATCTTCAACCTCATAATTGCAACAGAAAATCAGCTTATTGCAATGGCAAGACCTCACCATCTCCCTTTTGCCTGATTTAGCTTGGATATGAATGTTGCAAATATTGGGCTTATTCCCTCTCCCAAAATTTGTTTGGAAGAAATATAAAGTTATACAGAAAAGTGAAGCAAAATAAATCCAGGGGGTGAAGAGGGGAAAGATCCTTTATTCCTTTGCGTTTAAAATAAAGTCATACCCCTTTTAAAATTCCAGCACACATTTCCAATTTCTTCAAAGGTTTTGTTTCCAAGAATTAAGTCAAATCAAGGGATTGATGGGGAGCTGATATTTTGTATCTGAATTACACTCCATTTTCCCTTTCCCTTTCTTGTTTCTGGTAATTTTATTTTCCGTGTGTTCCCAGGAGACCCTTGTAACTTCATTGTTTCAAAAATAAATCTTTAAACATTTGTGTACCTGCCCTTGTGTGAATTTTTCCTGAGGTCCAAATAATGATGATGACGATAACATAATTATCTTCATCAACAACAGCAACAACAATAAAAACAGTAAAAAAGAGAGAACCATATTCTCATTTTTTTAAAAAAAAATGTGTTAAATGCCTATGTATCCCACCAGCCCATCCCCAGCTGTCCCCAGAAGAAGGGGGTTGAAAGTAAGCTTTCAAATGAAATCAACAGGTGTTTCAGTTTTTGAGGTCTTAATTTTAATTTGGGGGGGGGTCTTAATTTTGGTCTTAACAGCCTTACGTATCTTGAGACTAAAAATGGGACATCCCTAGATCCAACTTTCATCTCTCCCTCATAAGAAAGATTGGTGGTGGTGGTGGTGGTGGTGGTGGAGGAGGAGGAGGAGGAGGAGGAGGAGGAGGAGGAATTTATTGTTTTGATTCTTTATCTGTATGATTTTTGTAAAATGGCACTGAATAAGAAATAAAAATGTTGATACGAAGAGATCCTTATGTGAGCCCTCACTGAGGAAAGGGCTGCTTTCTATAGTTTGGGAAATGCAAACCAAATTAAGGCACACTCATTTGCTTTAACAGAGATCTTTCCAGATAGGAAATATGACCTTTCCCCCCTTTCAGGCTAGATCACAAATGTAACCTTGGGCTGGGACAACTTGATCCTTGTCCTCCTCTCCATGTAGGACGTTCCTAACAATTCAAGCCACCTTGAGGATTCCTTGGCATGATATGATTCAACAATATCAGTGCTTGCATTACAACTTTTCTATTAACCTGCAATCACACATAAACTTCTTGCAGGGGGGGCGGGGGATGCAGCAAGACTAAATCTTAATGAACTTAATTTACTATATCAAAGTTTGTACTGATAGCTTGCAGCCTTGTGTCCCTTTCCTGAGATTAAGCTCCCTTAAGATACGTGGGGCTTGCTTTGAAACCCTCTATAGGGTTCATTCATCATGTTTGGTATGTTATTGGTTTTAAACCACATTTCCGGCACTTTCTGCAGCTCCTATGTGGAATGGAGCATTTATTCTTTAAGACTCTCTGTCCAATACTTGTGTCCATTCCCTCTGTTAAAACTAAAGCATACAGCGCCCTCTGTTGATCTTTCCTTTGATTAAAATAATTCCTACTGCATGCATCAGTTGCAAAAAAACCCCAGCCAAACAGCTAAAGAGGAAGAAAACGTCGTCAAGCCCCATGGACCTTAAAGACAAGCGGGTATGTCTATATATCTGTGTATGGACATATGTGAAATCAAAATATTTTGGGTAACAGGAGGTTACTCAGTTTGGTCTAAGCAAAATTAGAGCGCACTGTACTAAAATCCATAACTAGAAAATATTTTCTTAGGACCAGCCAATATTTCACAACATTTTTTTAGATTTGAGATTTTTTTTTTCACCCCATGGGTCAGCCTAATGACTATTGGTGTTTTTTTTTTTTTTAATGTACGTTAAGAATAGAAATTTTTTTCTTCACAATTTAAGTCATAACCACTTTGCTGGATTTTGAAATGTGAGATGTTGTTTTAGTTTTGAATGAAGCAGTATGTTTTAACTTTGCACAAATAAGGCTGCTGAGTGTTTTTAATGGATTTTGCTGCAGAAAAACTAAACAATGCAATCTTCTGATCTCAGGCTCACTCTCAAGCTTTGCAAAGGTCAATGAGTCTTATTTCTAAGGCAGCGCCTGTTCATTTGCAGCTTTATCATATAGTCCTAGGTATATCTACTCAGATGCAACTCCTTTTCATTTATTCTATGGCCAGTATGATTTATAGACAAATAAAAGAGCAGAGATGGCCTTCTTCTGTCTAGCACTTTTCAGGTATGTTGAACCTTCATCATACCTAGGGAGCGGAAGTCCAATATTTCTAGAGAAGATCGTTTGATGACTGGGAACCTTGAGTGCATTTTATATAGTATGGTACTTGGCAGTCTGAATTATTACTGAATCAAACAGGCTATCTGAAAGTCTCATGTCTGCTTAGAAGGAAGACTGTGGCCCCTCCCTCAGGCCCAGGAGAGGATGTTTTTTATGGGATGCTTATGGAAGAATAAAGCTGATAGTGGTTCATGACTGTTTGTATTTCCAGGAGTTGTGAAAGTCTAGTGTGCTGGTTAGACAGTATATAGAGTGTGCTGGTTAAACAGTATATAGTTAGTTTGGGAATGAGAACTGTCCCCCCCTCCATGAATGCCTCATGGAAAATGTAGTTAATGCCTCATGGGACATGTAGTTCATGTCATGTGGTCACATCTGTAATCCTGATTGGTCACTGAATTGACCTCTGGTTGGGTTGGGAGGAGCTTTGGTCATTCTTGCCTGGACCTAGCAACGTGCGGGAGTCTCCCTTTGCTGTATCATTATGGGATGAAGATAAGTATCTTTTCACACTATGAAGACGACTATGCAAAGATTCATCTAGTTTTAGTCCTAGACTCATCAACAGGACATTATAATGTTTGCCACATTGGGATTGAAGCTTTCCTATTTCATAATAACATTAGGAGTATGTTGCTTTCTTTTCATTTTTTTGAGCATGTGCCATATAACCTGTGATGGCATGACAGTGTTGAAACTGAGGGAAGATGAGACATGTTGTGATTGAACAATTCATTTTATCTCATACCCAGGACTACTGTAGTATCGTCTTTGGTTGGGGAGAATAAAAGGGAGGGGGAAAAAAAAGTATTGAACCTCCAGTGATGAAGCACCCACAACTTCTGAAACCAAGGCCTTCCACTGGTTAATTCTTCTCATTGTCAGGAAATTTCCAATGTAAATATGAAAATTAATTAAGTAAATGATGTGCAGCATGCACCTTTCCTCCCCCCCACACACACTTCCTTCTCCTCCTTTTCTGTTTCCCTCCTTTGGAAAGTTATTTTGGATTGGCCTTCCTTGTCCTGGATTACAATTCCTACAGTACCTCTCCTAGAATATAAGTCTCTAAAGAGAATCTGTTTCTCTGGAGCTGCCCAGAGATACCTTGTAGAGGAGATGGGTGACATAAAAATTTAACAAATTAATTAATAATAAATAATTAAATTTGAGTCAAATGGTTGTTCGTATCTTTAGCCAAATCAATTTAATTTTGCATATAAATAAAAATGTGTTCTAGAGCAGGTGGCAGAATCTGGTAAATCATGGCCAATTTATAAAAGGTTGGCTGAATTAGTCCTGGTTGATATTTGGATGAGAGATCTCAATGAAAAGCCAAAGTTGTAAATTAGATTAGGAAGTAAACTCCCTCCCCCAGCAAGAAGTAACTTTATTTAAACCATTTCTGTACCACTCCTCATTATAGGAAATGTCAAAGCGGTTTAATTAGTATACTATCAAAGAAAACTATTGTATGTAGCCGTGTTGACGAACCTATGCTACGCATGCCAGAACTGGCACGCAGAGCCATTTCCCCCGGCACATGAGAGGTCACCCAGAAGAGCCTCACTGCACATGCGTACATGTGCCACCAACTGAAAGCTGATTGTCGGGTATCTGGCATGCATGCGCAGGAGGTGGAGGAGGGTTGCACAGTGATGCACTGCGCGCGAGGGGGAAATCATGCGCCCATGCACAGATGTGCAGTGCACAAGGAGGGAGTCATGTGCACAGGTGCAGGCGCATGGCGTGCAAGGGGAGATGCTTGCGCATGTACAGGGGGCATGGGCCCCCCCAGCACACATTGCCTTCTGGGTGCTTGCACATGAGCGCACGCAAGTGAGCACGCACACAATTATCAGCACAGGAGCCAAAAAAGGTTATCCACCACTGCTATATAGGTACATAGTTCTATATGTGTCCATGTGACTGCCAAAAATTGAATCAATTTGAATGGAAGAAGTCTTTTTTTTTAAAAAAAATGAATTTGGTCCATAAAAAAAACCTTAGCTGAAATACACTAATGGAAAATTAATGTTTTATTCCGCACACCTCCATGCTAACTTCTGTCTTCTCTAAAATCCTCCCTGTAAAGTTAGGAGGACTCTTCTGAACAATACGAGATGGGTCAAGGTGGGGAGAAGAATCTCACAAATTAGCTTAGAATCTCAAGATTAGCAAATTTAGGAAAATTCACAGAACTAAAGGCTTTCTATCTTCCAATATTGCCCTTGTAACACTGCGTTCCAGATTGTTCAGAAAAGTCTTCTCCATCCATCAGAGAGGACTTTCTGGGGTACAAAAAGAGACAAAACCCTTTTTTCTTAAGGAAACTGCTGGGTCCCCAATACTGCATTATGGAGTGGTGATGTGCCCACTGACATATTTCATGGTGCCGACCCAATTTCTTGCCTTCCAACTTTTTCAATTCATTTTTTATATTAAAAACACTTTTTAAAAAAAAATGAATGGAAAGTTAGCAGTATCTCTCATCCCCAGAACCTCTCCTAAAATACTTTTAAAAAATAATATTGTGTTAAGGTCTTGGGATTTAAGAGCCGACCAGCAGTGAAGCTGATCAGATGTGGCTGATTCAATAAGAATGAATCAGTATATCATGGATATTTCCTTTAAGACTAGGGATGAGTTCTACCCCTTTAAGAGGTGTTTATATAAGGCAGCCATTAGAGGGCGTGTTCTCTCTCCTTGTGTCCGGCATTGTACAGTTAAGAAATCTGCTTACTTGACAAGTATTTGCCTATCACGTATATTTCTGTATATAACTGTTTTGTATAAACCACTGTTAAATGTCTAAGTCTCTGTGTGCTGTGTTTTGCTCCTGGGTTGTCTCATAATAGCAGTCACGCTGCAAATGCTCTGACATATTGTGGGGTTGTGGGTTGTTGCAGCTATTTTGCTTATGTTTTTTGTGACTGAATGTAAATGGAGGTAAATTCTCCAAACTTCAAAGCTGCCTGGTTTGAAATGACTTGGGACACCTGTGCTTCTCCAGCCAATACCTCTAAAGCAAGAAGTACAGTATTTTTTTTGCCTTTGGATGATGCAACCTTTTGTTATAATACAGAAGGTTTTATAAGAAAGATGAGTACATCTTTTAACCTCTGGTCCTGGTGACTGACCCAGATTGAATCCTAGTTAATAGTCACTTCTGGGTTGCCTCATTTCCCTATGCTATTCTCCAAACTGAAGCCAAATGTTGCAGAATATAAAAAGAAAGTCTATCTCCTGTTGTCTGGGCATAAGACATGCTCAAAGGAACCTTTTGTGGTTCCTAGAAGTTTGATTTGGGATAGTAGAAGCTGTTTCGATTCAGCATAGGCTACCTGAAATAGATTGTGACATCATTTTGCTATAGCTTCAGCAGGAAACAACTTATGTTCTAGAATCTAGATAAACAAAACCAAGCAAATAGTTTGATTTCCTGACTTGCCCCTGAATGTGGTTCAAATCTTTTTTTTGCAAGCCACTAGTTCATTAGATAGTGTTTTGTCTTGGACAATTAAAGCTGAAAACTATTTCTCATTTGCCTCACTCTTAACTTCTTTCGGCTTCTTAATTTCAGCATATCTATTCTCACAATTTGAACATTATCAGCATGTTCTGAAAGAGGAGGATTTATTGCTTGTAACATTCTTGTGCCAGAATTTAAAAAATTCCATCCTGGGCTACACTGTAAGATGCTCAAAGTTACACAGTGGTAAGGTGGATAGCCAAAAAAATTAACTGATTAATGAATTAATGAATGAATTAATATCAGGTGAAATATTTAGTTTTTCTATATAGCTCCAGAGTCCTCACATACATGCTTCCGTGCAACTCCCTGTTTTGAGTTTAGAACTGGAGTTTTTCAAACTTAGAAAGCTTTGGAGACCAAAGAGAAGATTGTTTCCTATTCCAAACATTTTAATAGTTTAATTAATTGATTGATTTTGCAATTGTTTGACTCCAAAAAGATTCTGAATGGCTTACAACATAAAGTAACTTATTTTAAAGAGATATGACTATCTGGACAAAACTACACAAGGAAAGAATGTACAAGGGCTTTGAGGACACTCTAACCTTATGCCTGAAACAGAGTCAAGTCTGAAGCAATTTCTAGAACACTTTAAATGGGCACCATACGCATCTCTGGCAGAATTATCTTCCAGAGGCAGAAGCAGAAGAGGCAGAAGCAGAGATAAAGAAAGCACACTTCCTTGGTCCACAAGATGTTATAAGGACTTCCACTTTCCCTTCCGATTCTATGATTCTATTATTACATTATTATATTTTACAATAATGTAAAACAACTTTATAAAGCAAAATCAAACATTTTAAAGAATGTTAAAGTTTTTGCTTGGGCGGGATTTGATGGGTGGACAAAAATGCCAAATCCAATCTAAACATCAGGCTGACTATCCAACCATCCAATTTGATTAAATCCATCAATCACATGATGTGCAAGATCTCATTCTGATCAACTTTCCATTAATAATACTATTTGCATAGTAATAAGGTGCTATTCAGTGACTAATGACTAATATATTGATTGATTCAATCAAATCTTTCACAGAAAATTTTAAAAGAAATTTGACTTCACAGTTTGTGGCATGGTGGCACAACAGTTAGAACTCTGCCTACAACCAGGAGCTCCATTCTGACTGTCTCAAGGTTGACTTCCATCCTTCTGAGGTTGGTAAAATAAGGACCCAGATTGTTGGGGACAATATTTTGACATTTGTAAACCACTCAGAGAATACTGTAAAGCACTATGGCACGGTATATAAACCTAAGTGCTTTTGCTATAATTAATTGAGTATATTGACATACATTATGAAGAATCATAAAGGAAAATCTTTTTGACAAACAAAGAAAGGGAAGTGGTCCTGTCTGAGGCACATCCTCATTTCTTCATGGCTTACTCTTGATTATGAGTTTGTGTTTCAATAGGAACATTTATTACTGAGCCCTCTGATGCCTATAGTAATGACTGGCAAAGTGATGATGCTCAATACATGGAATCAAATCATACAAATGATGGTATCAGCATTTGCCAATTTCACGGGTTGTCAGTATTGAGAGAGAGTGTGTGGGAGAAAGAGAGTGTGGGAGAGGGTAGGAGGGAGGGAGGTAGAAGTCTATTTTGGAATATGCACTATGGCTTTTGTCTATTTGAACCATTTCTCAAAGTAGCAGAAAAATATTTTCAATGATAATAAGCAGAAAAGCCTTTGAGAGCCATTAAAAAAAATCTGCCCTATAAGGTTTCTGCCACCCTGAGGTTATACATTGTCTTCCTCTTTACTTTTGGCCTGAGAATTGCTTGGGGCTTCTGTCTCCTGAACTAAACTAGGTCAAGTTTCTAGAAAAAAAGAGTCTCTTAAACTCACACTCACATCAGCCATTGAATCATAGCCATGAAGCAAATTCCTGCCTTCCCAAAACCATCTTAAAGATTTATGACAGTCCCTGAAAGACTTGGGGTGTGTAAAGCTATGAATGGATTAAACTAATAATATCGCTTATATATTTTTCAATGGAGATAACTTTGTTTTAGAACACAATGAGTAATAGAACATAGCAGAATCAGGACTACTTACACCAAATGCAGCAATAAATATCACCAAGGTACCCGGTGTTGCCAAAAAGTGTGCATTAGATAGCTATATCACTAAAGGGGAATAGAAAAGAAAAGTAATATATCTACCTTAGAATGAAACAAAAAAAAAACCCCTTACTTATCATGATGAAGTCTGAAGATTCTGAATAGTTCTGTGTGATTTTTTTTCTCATTTATAGCCGTAGCTGTTACTAATTTAAATAATGGGAATAGGCACAGGACTAAAGGTCAACAGTGAATAGTTTAAACCAGCTATGCTTTGCTGATGACATTTTCCTTTTCTCCAACAATGCTGAAAACCTTCAAGTTAAGCAACAGAATTAAATGAAAGCAGCAAGTTTCGGGATCGAAAATGAACCTGCAGAAACACAAGGAATATTTAGCAACCACTTTCAACTTCTACCAATAATGATTGAAAATTATGAAATGGGGAATGTCAGCCATTATATCTACCTTGGTTGTGGAGGATGATATCACATAAGAAATGTCAAAGTAAACTAAAGTAGATCAGAGACCATTTGAATTTTTTTTACTATATTCAAAAGTATTGTGCCAATATCTTTGAAAAGAAGTTGTTTAATCAGAGTATATTACTTGTGCTGACATATTAATGCAAAATAATAAATTAAATGCAAAAATAAGTGAAAAGTTAAAATGCTTAACATGGCCTGGAAAGAAAATAAACACACAATCTGTCAACAGTAGTATCTGACATAAAGAAGTAAATAGTCTCACAGAAATAAAAATATTATATAATGAACAGATCTAGGTTGGATAGGTACAGTCCTCCACTGGATACCAACCGATCTTCAGACACAAAATGCCCAAAGAAACACTGGCAGGTGACATAACTCAGTTCAGAGGTGTTAGCTGAAACTTATCTGCAATGGGTCAACATGATAGAAGGCCATTGAACAGGTCTTCATCCTCCAATGGGTTGATTTGGGCTGCTGTTGATTTATAATGGTCTGTTACTGAAATGTAAATATACGAGTCTAAAGAGAAAATATTTATTTGCATGGTACTGAGATATTTCTTTAACTGATAAAACAATTGAAACCATTCATTCAAAAGAATTATATCTCACTCAGCTACCAGAGCACCAAGAAAACATCCGTCTTTGTCTTGTCCATGTGCACAGGGCCAGTTTATTTTCAGGACTCCCTGCCACACCAGATTGGTTAGAAGAGGCACACTCCATATCATCCAGGTTGCCATCCATTTAACCTTCCCAAAAGAGGTGAAAAACTGGAGAAAGAGTGAAGCAAGAGTTGGGAGAGAAAGTGGTGGGTATCAAGGGAGTTGATCAAGGGAGTTTGGGTGTTGTGCCAGGTTTTTCTGCTTCTGTTTTCAGGTTTGTTTGTTTTCCATGTGGTTTTGTTCTTATATTATGTCTGTGAGCCATCCAGAGTTCTAGTTTTAAGATGAGTGCCCATAAGTGTATTTTAAATAAATGAATGGATCCATCCAGCAAAAAAAAAAATCACTTTAAAGGAATTATTTATTTCTAGGCAAATAGGTTTAGACTGACAATCTCAATTCAATTATAGTAGCAATATCATGTTATTGTACTGTCATATTTAACAGTCTGATCAATGTTCCTCTTTGAAGGCCGGCACTGAACTTAATGAAGATCTCTTGGCAGTGGTATCTTGACTCTGAGATACAGAATGGGACATGTTGCTGCAGCTAACTCACCCTGGCCAACTCGCCATGGTCAACCTGCCACAGCCAATTTGCCTCAGCCAACTCACTGTGGTCAACTCACTGTGGTCAACTCACTGTGAGACAGCTCAACATGGCCAACTTGCCACTGGCCAACTCGCTGCAGGACAACTCAATAATTCAATAAATGATTTAAATAAATATAAATGATATAATTATTTATATTAATTAAATTTTTATTTTGATATTTGTTATGACCCAGGTGGTCAAGGCAAGGCATGCCTCTAGAGCAGGGGTCTCCAACCTTTCGGACCACAGGGACCACCAAATTCATAATTCACTACCTGTATTGTAATTTGTTTTAATTTTTCAAAATTATCACAGAAAATAACCTCTTTCTTACCTTGATATCTATTGTGGTATCTTCACAACAGGACATCTGATTTCCACTTGGAAGAATTTAGTTCTTTGATGCTAATTCAGAAGCCAATAATACTTTTAAGCTTCTGAGTGAATAATTTGATCCCTTCAAATCCAGATGCCTGTCACTGCTATCAATTGTTCCACTAAAATCCATTATATTCTAAAATACAGCAGTTACAATCAAAGACTGTTCCATTATTGCATTGCAGTCAGTTTTCTATGAAATCATCCTCTTTTAACAACTCCATAATTCTTTGCAGGGTGGAGACTGGGAAACTGAATGGAGCTGAGTGTTTACTGGCTGGACACCCTTCCTGTCGCCAATGCAGAGTATTTTTCAACAGAAATATCCTCAGTGTGTCCAGAGAGAGAAATATCTGCCTCTGCCCTAGGATCAAACTCACAGCCTCCTGACTGTGAGGCGAGAACACCTCTAGGCCACCACACCATTCCTCGGTGTCCTATGAAATGCATACTAGTATATACATTTCTGTGAAATTGTTCATTTTTTTAATAGGAAAAGGAGTTCCATGCCTCAACTGCTACATGGAAGAAAAATTAAAAGGTAACAAAAATCAATTTCTCAAAAAATAAATTACATCTTCATTAAAAATCTATTAGGCAGGGCTTAACTAGATGGTGCTATCCAGAACTGTGGAACTCTGGGAGCTGTAGTTCAGATCTCTGAGGGGGGTCAGGTAAGGATAATTGCTTTATGATTTATCATAATTAGAGCTAATTTAAAGATTGTACAATTACGGTGCTTGTTGTATTTAAAGAAATTTCTTTATCAATTGATTGAGTCTGCATGGTCCAGATCTCAGCTTCATGGCCATTAATATTATTCCAGCCTTCATAAAAAATATTTGTTGCTTAATTAGTGTTATTACAGCTGCACATACCATTAGATTTAGACAATTATTTTATTACTCTTCCAATTCAGAATTAATTGGCTAGTGTTCATATGGATCAATTGTGTAAATTTAATGTTTGGGGTAGTTCCTTATTGTGATTTAGAATGATTGTTCTTCTACAGTCTTCAGGGATTCCAGTCTGAAATCTCTCTAACATTATCATTTAGCTATCATAAGGTATCATTTTAAGGAAATGATATCTTAAAAGACTGAAAGAATAGCCAATAATTCTGTGGATTAGTTATATGATAAATTAAAAAAAACATTTATGTGGAAGCCATGCTTTCTCACTATCCATTAGACTATATAGCCATGTTTGATAGATAGATGATAGATAGATAGATAGATAGATAGATAGATAGAACCCAAGACAATGAGCCATAAGTGAAATAAATAACCTTAAAGCACCCTGTATTTACCTGGACCTTTAAAGTTAACTAATTTTTTATTTTTGTTTAATTGGCTTTGTTTTGTTTGTTTCTTTTTAGTGGTAAGATAGTTAATTAAGTATACTACCCAGAGGATATTGTTAGATTGATAGCATGTAAAAAGGCAAATAAATAAATAAAAACAAACAAATGATTTGAAATATATAAAGGAATACAGTATATATTTCAATATTGCCTTCAGCCAGGTAATAGCAATATATACATGTTTTAGAAAAAAATAGTACATTATGATATTACTAGTAAAAATAAAAATGCTAAAATAATATTTATAGTGCTAAAATCATAGTCTTGAAGCATGTTACAACAAAAACATCATTGATTTATTCTGCAATGACTTTTCAGATCAAAAAAATATTACTTGTCCAACATGTCTCTCAGGGAAGGAATTTCATAAACAGAGGTCATTCCTGCTCTTTCTTGTTTTTATTCTCATTTTTTAAAAAAAGGAATGAAATTTAGGTTAAAAAGTGATGATAAGTGTCTTCGTCAGTTTAGATACTGCTATGTTCCAGATAAGCTCCTAAAATTATAGACCCAGAATCAGAAAAAATGATTTTGTAGGCCCTGATTTTTCATGTAGACATACAGTAACTCAGAGTGTTGACAGACAATAATAGAATTAAAAATAATTGTATTGTACTGGAACATGCATTCTCCTATTTTACATCTTGTTTAAAACACAAATTTGCAACTTTTAAATATTTTTATTAGAAAATGAAAAGGAGAAACTTTAAAATGTGGAAGTGTATATTACAATTCCAAAGTTGCCATCAATTTCTATGCTAGAAAATTAGACAATCTTTACCAACAAGCAAGCACTGTCATGTAGATTTTTGAAGAGATTTGAATATATTGTGCTTAAGTTTCAAAATATCAAATATTTCAGATGTTATTGTATTTTTTTTGCTTTCCTCTGAAGCCAAATATGATTGCCCTTTTTGGAATGTTTCTAAGGAAATATTGTGTTGTGCCTTTTTACATTAATGCCTGAAGTGTTTTTTTTTTCTCTAAAAGGTATAATCCATAATGAACCAGTTGTTTAGAACAGACCTAGACAAATATAGATTATTCACATGTAAACCAATAAGGAGAAAATAGAAGCAATATGTGTAGTGTATAGTAGCTAAACTGTGTACAGTTTTAAGAGTTCTTTTATAATAACTGATTTCAATGCAGTTATGGTCTATTGAGTCAATGGTTTTTTTAAAAGGTTCTTAGATTTGATTTTTATCTCAGACTTTGGTAATGCCCCAGGAACTGTTACATTTTACTTTAAAATACCCTGAAGTTGTATTATAAGGATTTGGGTTAACAATACTAAAGTATACTATATTTGTGTACATATAACTGTGTGCATCAGTATTTGTAATAAGATGATCCAACTAACATTATTTATATGCAGTACATTGCCTATTGACACAAAGTAAACCAAATGATGATGTACAGTAATATTTATTCATTTTATTGTTGGTACACCGATCTTGGTTAAAAAGATTACAAGCAAGGTTGTGAAGGAACATCTACTGCATAATAAACAAGCAAATGCAAGAGTTTTGGTTTTCAGTACCATGGACAGTAGCCCATTCATTCTATAAAGCTTAGTTGAGAGCACTTCTTCCTAATTAATGGAAGATAGTCCATACCGATTAATACATGAATAAATAATAAAGAAGACCAAAACCTAATATGGACTTTATGCTGTATTCTGCTTTCCTGTTTTAAAAAGATATTAAGGACTTTTCCCCAAAAGAAATAGTCTCTTTAAAAAAAAAATCTCCCTAATATTCCAGAAAGGAAGATTATGTACGTTTATCACCTCATGTTACTTACAAAATAATAAAGGAATAAAATAAAATATAAATAAATAAAGGAATAGAATGGCATGCAAAAGAAACAGGATTTTAGCTGTTCGGTATTTTGTTATTATTGGCGCTTGACTGATGCCTTCTGTACAAAATCTGACATTTTATGAGCATTAGGATCAAGTCTGCTCTGTGTTTCTATGTATGAGAGTATTAAATTGTGTGGAATTTTTTTCACTCGAGGGCAAAACCCACAGAAATACAACTACGTCTTGTATTATAAATCTACCCAGGACTATAATTAGGTTTTGCAGATTTGCAGGAGATAAGTTTGCAGACTTCAAACAAGATGTTTAAGTCGATCGTCTTCAGAAATTCCTCCCTCCTCAGAGTTCAAGAGAATTACAACTTTGCTTTCATATTTGTGAATTTGATCAGATGGCATGGAAATTACTTCCTGCCCCAAATAATTGCTTCACTTCCCCTTTGGTCTTTCTTTCAATCTTCTGAGTATATCAGAACTGATACAGTAAATGACATATCGAGGAAATGGAAAATACATTGGCAATATCAATTGCTTCATAAATACTGTCAGGTAAGATATGCTGTTTTATTTCCTTTTTAAAACCTTATTATTGAAAAACCAATAACTTACTATTTACTTTTTTGCAGCATACTGACTAGATATACTGCATGCAGTGAACCTAATAAAAAAAGTAGAGCATTCTTCTCCTTCAGCTATCAGGCATAGCATATATCTTTGAAAGAATACGACCATCCATCTATATAATGTATGTATGGATGTGTACGTATACACATATACATATTTGCGATAGCGGTGAGTATCTGTAGCTCAGGTGTAGGATGAGGGTGAAGGTTTGTTTGCCCAAGCTTGTGGGTTGGTTTTTGAACTTTTCATTACCAGGCTAGGTAACACCATCAATGGAGTTTAGGGAATGTCAGTGTGGGCTTCTTTTGCTCATATAGACTTTGTATGCTCAGTAGGTCTTGTGATGGGGAGGTCCATCAGGTGAAGGTGATCCATCACAAGACCCACACATGACGTGACCTTCACCTGCCATGACTTCCCATCACAAGACCTACTGACCACACAAAGCTCTTATCAACAGAAGAAGACAGGCACTAACATCCTCTAAACTCCGCTGAAGATGTTACCTAGCCTAGTAATGAAACATTCAGAAACCAACCCATAAGCTCAGGGAACAAAGCCACCCACCCATATGTATGTATGTATGTATGTATGTATGTATGTATGTATGTATATGTATATGTATATGTATATACATATATTCTGCCACCGTTGCTTTCCCTTCTCCCCATGCTGCCACGGCGTTTGAGCAACACCGCGGCATTTGGCACAGCCACGTGGGGCTGGCCAGGGCTGAGCCCTGCCAAGTGAGCACCTCTGTCCGATGCCCATGCTGCTGCAGCGTTTGGAGCTGCCAGCACATTTGGAGATGCGTGGGGACAGGGATGGGCTGGGCGAGGGGTGGAAAGGATGGGTGGCTTCAGGCTCTCTCCACCAGACCCACCGGCCAGGGAAGCAGTGCTGCCATTGCCTCACCTCCCTGTCTGCAGATGGGTGGGTGCTATCACTGCCTTGGGCAGCCTCTCCTGGTGGTCCCTTCGGGGTTGGGCTGAAGGGACTTGGGAAGCCAAGCTCGGGTCGGCCAGGCTCTTTCACTTGGCAGGTGGGTGCATACCTGGGGCTTGCTTTCCCAGCTCTGCCCAGCCCACCCAACTCCAGCATGGCCCTGGCGGGATGAGCAGAGGGCCTGGTGGGGAGGAGCTCACTGCCTTGGCAGCTGCCTTGGCTCACTGCCTGTCAGCTGCTCTGGGCACCCCAGTTGAAGCTCTCCGCGCTCTGGTGCCAGGCGGGGATGGCGGCTGGGCACTTCTCCCAGTGTGGGCCAATCCTGCACTCCAGCCCCAGGAGATTCACCTCCCCATATGGGGTTGGGCTGCCCTCTCAGGCAGGGGAGGCTTTGTCGTACCGGTAATAGGACATCGTTTTTAAAAGAATGGGCTTTGCCTTCAAACGATGCCCAGGAAGGCAGCGACAGTAGCTCCTGAAGCTGAGTGTCTCTGCTAGGCTCCGGTTGCAGGGAGGAGCCCTGGCCGGCCACACGTGGCTGTGCCAAATGCCGCGTGGCTGCGCCAAATGCCATGGCATTGCTCTAAACACCACAGTAGCATGGGGAGAAGGGAAAGGAACGGTGGTGGAAGGTCTCCCAATATGAAGTGCTCCACCAACACCGAGGTCAATGCAGGCAGCACCATATCTGGGTGTGCAACAAAAGTACTTCCTAACGGCAAGCCCCACTGCCATTACCCCCCATTTCACATGTTTTAATATAGGCCTTAATTTGGGGGGAGGGGCTTAATTTCATTTTATGCCTATAAAACATACTGGGACTTCCTATTGGGGGAGGCCATATTGTTGGAGAAACACGGTATATATGTGTGTGTGTGTGTGTTATTCAGCTTTGTTCGGGTATGTTCCCACATCACTGTAGTTGTGCTTTTAAAGATGTAGCAACGTTTCGGCAGAATCTCATCTGCCATCATCAGGCTTCTGTATTGTGTTCGTCTGTACAATACAGAAGCCTGATGATGGCAGATGAGATTCTGCCAAAACGTTGCTACAACTTTAAAAGCACAACTACAATGACGTGGGAAAATACCCGAACAAAGCTGAATACCATACATGTAAGTACCCACGAAAACTTAAGAAAACATATATCTATATCTATATCTATATCTATATCTATATCTATATCTATATCTATATCTATATCTATATCTATATCTATATCTATCTATCTATCTATCTATCTATCTATCTATCTATCTATCTATAAATCTATCTATCTATCTATGAATACCTAAATGAAGCCAAAGTAAAGCCAAAAATACATAGTATCCCTGAAGTAAACTAATAGTGTGACAGAATTCTTTCTTAATGGTAGCTGCAACCATTTTATCAAGCAAATAGGAAATCCAGCTAGAATCTAATATTTGTTTGAGAACTAGGAAGATCAAATAATTGTATGAAATTATTACTGTGGTTGGTCTTACAGTCAGCCAGATGTTTAAACTGGATTTGGCATTTTTATCCATCTTGACTGTCCTTCCCAAGAACCTGGGATAGGCAGATGTTGTTAGTGTTATAGGTGTCATAGAAGGATTTAAGCTGTTCCAAATAAAGCTGCCTTTTGCAATTGGTGGGAATTTTATCAATACTGACTGCACTCAAGTGGTGCTCCAGATGTTTTGGAACTGCATTCAAGGTGCTTATTATTATTGATACTATCTTTGTATTATTTGCCACAATTGTCTACTTCTATTGTGATTTTCTCCAGGTCTTTCTATTTTGTTCTGTTGTCTCCAAGTATCGCAATGTCCACTATTTAGACTTGTTTTATTTCTCATCGGTAATTTGATGTTGTGCTTTACAATCATAGCACTTAGCAATGGAGTTCCTGGTCTCCATTACCTTTGTTAAGTAAGGACTACCTGTACAAAAAAATAAGCATTTTGGGAAAACAAAATCCTTTCCCAAGACGACTATGATTAATCATGCTTGTCACATTCAATGCTGTTAATATTATTTATATAGACATGGCTAACATATGGAGTCTAAAGGCCATCTAGGCTGAATTTGTTAAAGGGTATAATAAGTTCTAGGAAATAAGAATTGTCAGTAGTTGATATCTAAAACATCACTGGCATCTCCATAATATGAAAATGTTTTGGTTAGGGATGATATTTAGGGGTGAGCAACTAACCTGATACTGATTTAAGAGAAACAAAACAAAGCCCTTAAGAAATAAGTTGAAATCACAGCAGAAAGAAAGCAATAAAAGAGATATCACATTAGTACAATCCTAAATTTCTTTCAAAAATTTACTCATTATATTCCAAATAATGCCAAATATAATCCAATTAATTATAACATAGTATAAATCTTAGTGTTCCTTTACATCTTAACAATCATTGCAACACAGATATTATCAAGCAAGTCATACCAATAAAAACACTGAGACTTTTTGGTGAAAGCATCTTGTTGGTAGACTATCCAACCTAGCAGAGGTGATATTGGTTACTATTTTAGCCCCTTCCTACTAGTTCTATGATTTTATTTTGAAAATGCTTAAATGTGGATATAAAAACTGAACAGGAGATTAAACTAGATGGCCTAAGTGGACCCTTACAATTCTATGATTTTATATTTTTGCTAGGCTATTAAACTTTGCTTTTTATTTTATTTTATTTAATTTTTGGCTTCAAGTGCTTTTCTCAGGGGCATTTATACTTGACTATCTAAACAATCCTGCATGCTTTTTAGAAGCTGTTACAGATTGTAAAGAAATAGTTTATAATTAAAACAAAAAACAAAATAATCACTTCAGTACCTTGCAAGCTAGCAATGTTCAGGATTTTACTAAATTTCTAGGGAATAATGATGCCATTTGTTTAAAACTGTGATATTAGTAGTTGCTTCTTTCCATTGCTAATCTTTTCCCCCAATATATAAAACCTTCTCTGCTTACAGTACCAATTTGCCCTTTATCATTGCGCAGAGGCCACTATTTCAATTTACTCTGTTACATTTTCCATGGCAGCAGATTGTTATGTCACTGGGCACGATTATGAGTCAGTATATGTCAAAGGCTTACGAGTTAGTCTATGTGACAATTACTACCAAAATAAGCAGAGGTGGGCTATGGACAGTAAAATGGCTTATGCAAATAGAATTAGTCTCAATAATGATCAACATCAGGAGAAAAGATATTGCACTGAAGCTAAGCTTCATTTTAAAATTGTTGTCTAAGTACTGGGGATCTTCTCAATCCCGATTTTCCCTTTTTAAGCCCTGTCATTTATACAGCCTATTAACCTTTAACTCTTATGACTATCTGAACATAAAATACTGGCAGCATTTGAGCCTGAAAATAATAGAGGCATGACTTCTTGCTTGGCAAAGGAGGGGAAACACATTCCTTTAAATCAGTCGTTTTTAATATTAGTCATTCTCCCAGACATAGAGATGTATAGGAAGTAACCAGATAACTGAATAAACAAAAAGTCCATTTATATTTAATAACATGATGGTGAGCTACACAGAGAGCTATTGTGAACTTATTAAAAAATTCACTAGAGTTTATATCTAATAACGCAGAGCTTCTGTTTTGACCAACCAAGAAAATTGATAGAATTATCATTTTGCAACTACAGAGGAGGGAGAATAGATCATTTTGGTTAAATAAGAAATCTAGAAAAGAAACATGGGATTTCACTTATGTTTTTTTTTTGTCTAATAATGGATAGCCTTATTTTCATACTCATTCTACATAAACTTCTTCCAGATGTCATGATCAGTAGTTTCTCTATTGGGTTAATCTGCTGTTTAAAACCAATTTTTTAAAAAACAGTAGCACTTATAGATTGTATAGATGAACTATGGTATGCAATTACTATAACAGCATTCAAATATAAACTACAGTAAATATACACATTTTAGGACAGTTAATTTTAAGACTTACAGACCAACAATTACTTATTGTCATTACTGCTGTTGCGGTTAGCAAGGTTTTAAAATGTAGAGAGAATGAATTTGAATCATTGCTTTGCAGTTCTTGAGAAAATTCTTTATTTTAAGAAGTGATGTTGTAAATACAGAATGATAAAGTGCAGACCACAAGCGTTCTAGATGTTTTTTCCCAAACTTTTGTGAAAATATATTTAGAGCAGGAGTGTCCAACTTATGGCCCAACTACTGTAGTAATGCAGCCATACAAGGTCATAAACTTTTAATATTATTATGTGATTTATATAAATTAATCATATTATATATTTTATATGTGGTCCAAGACCTCTTCACTCAATGTGGTCCAGGCAAGGCAAAAAATTGAACATCCATGCTTTAGAGTAACATTTTTAGCCCTGTATTTTGTACAAATTCTACAGATTAGATTTGCATTCTGCTGAGGAGAATGGCTTTTCTGATGGGGAGATAAATACCTACTGAATCAAGACATTTTTCCTCAGGAAGAAAGAACTATTTTTCATACTAAATTTTTTGAAATATATACAGTACTCTTAGTTTACTCAGTTATCTTCTTTGATTTAGAAAGTACAATCTGGTTTATACTGACCATGATATTATTAACATTCTCTTACAGACCATGTGTGAACAAGGCCATACTCCTAGGCCTCACTTTGGCTTTATTTAAAACTATAAATCAGAGTTTTAAGCCACAATTTCTGGATTCACATGACATGCTACAATGTAACCTTTCTCAAATGTTTCCCCTTGTCCAGCATTAACCATGTTTTACAAAATGCAAAGAAGTTTTTATTTCCATTTCTTATTATTTTTTATTTTTTCTAAATATTTTTTTTATTATTTGATATTGAGCTGGAGAAGAGAATTAAATAGGAATAATAGAGATGGGTTGCAAAAAAATGGACAGTATATCACAGCAATAGAAAACCTTAACTCTGTATTGTTATCTAATGTAAAATATACAATATAAGAATGCAGCTTAGCTAATAGAGATGAATGAGAATAAAAAGAAGAAGCTGAAATGAAAGAATTCGTAATGACAGCAGAAATGGTGGAGAAAAGGACAAGGAAGGTCAATAATTGGCCAGCTGAAGATGATCTGCATTGTTTTTTGGCTGAATTATCTGACTGGCCTGTTCCTTCTCATTGTCAGGCAGTTTAACAACATACTGCAAGGAGTTGAAATTGAAGATTGATTAACATCTGGCAAAACCTCCTTGAAATGAAAGATCAAGCCAAAGGGCAGCATCAGGCTATTCTACCCTCCTTAATTTGACATAGGGCATGTCAAATTTTTTAACTTTCAATTTCTAAACATTAGAGGTTCTCAAAAGTTTTGAAATGTCTTGGGAATTGGAAAGATATTTAGGTTACTTTAATATAATTTTGATGTTCTTGGTAAGTAACTACACAAATATCATAACTTTTTAACATTTTCTTTGTTTCATTTCTGAAGCTGCATGGAAAAACACCATCTGAAATAGAATCGCTGCTCAACACTAGCCATATATACAGCCAAGATATGGCAATGGAGTTTCGACTGTACAGATGTGTCACTTTTACCTTCAACAGGTAAAAGCTGAAAGGAATAAAGATGCCATATGGAAATAATACCAAGAACCTGGATAAAGACGATCAATACAAATACCTGGGCATCCTTAAAGTGATAAAATCAAGCTCACACATGTCTTTCATCAGAATGCACCTAGAAAAGGACTTGTGTTACCATGAGATAACCGTGATTTTATCATCAATTTAATCCCTGACCAGATTATTTCATCTCACAGCAGAGAAAAAAAACAATTCAGAGACAACAGAGATTAAACATAATAAAAGAGCCAGGCATACAAGACACATATACTGTTCCAACAACTGATGCTTTTTAAACTGAAATCTCCCAAAAATCCACAATCCTCCCATCCTGACAGCCAGGACTATCTACAGAGAAATGTCGCTTATGAATAAACTCTTACTCATCAGGTCTCACTCCCAAGAAGGTCTATGTCTCAACTGAGCACATCACTATTGAATATTCTCCTGCCGTTTTGGGATCTGGCTGAATAACATTTCATCTTCTGATGCAGAAGATTAGTCTTTGATTACACAAAGCTCCGATGCCAGAGCCAAGTTATTTCTTAATGCTCAAAATCAGGTCCAGGTTGTGAGGAGGACTTTGATTCATCCTTCAATAAAATTGTTTCAGGAGAGAAATAATACATATCAACTACAACACCCTTCCAAATTTTGCAAAGGATTTCTGACAGAATTCGGGGATCCAGAGAGAAGAAGTGATAGACTCAATAGCCAAAAAATGTAAGCGTCTTGTAAAACTGAATTCCTGTGCAATGAAATTTATACAACCGACCCAGATTGGATCTTACAAAATTTACACGTTTTGTCCATATCACCCAAGCTATATTCTGTTTAATGTCGGTCTGTTGAATAATGAAGAGTTGGTTTAGTTCTTAGATCATGTAGAGGTGAAATCAAAGGCATCTCATGATTTCATATAAACTCAGTCATGAACCAGATCTTGTTTTCTGTTTCTACAGGAGACAAAGTTCTAAACAAGTAAAGAAGGGTACCAGCTTCAACTGTACATTTCCTCATTTAGCTCTTTGTTTTAGTGCCATTCCTTTTTTAATATTTATCTAAAGTTCTCATCTTTCTAGACTCTATTTTATGGTTAGTATAAGGCCAGCCTGAAAGATAATATATTGCAACTGTTATATTATTTATTTCAAAGTCAAGTTATTGATTATTGCCCACTGAAAGTGACAAATGGCATCTGAGAAAGGCACGGTCAGCGAGTTCTATTAAAAAAATGATAGTATTGCTCATGGATTGTTAAAAGATTCAGTTTAGGTACTTTATAGGTTTATATCCATCACAATTTAATGACCAAATGATGAAAAATATGAGTTGTGAGCAATTCCTTTCTGTTCCAGTTTAATGTTCAAGCAGTTAGCAAAATAACACAGTTTTGGTGTGAAAGCTTTATACACCCAGACCTGATAATATATAATAATTATCTTTGGGGTTCCTTTTTTCTTTCTCTATCAAACCAGGGAAACATTAAAGAACAGGCTACAATTTTTTTTAATTAAATAGAATTTGGTCAAACCAGAGGTTTCTCTAGTCAAGATCTACTTTTCCTAAAACTGCCCTCAACAACAATGACCTTTAAAAATGAGTGGTAGCTGTGTCCATAACACACATATATCTCTGATGCAAAAATAAACTCTGCTGTCCTCAAATGTGACAAACACAAGCCTTTTGCTCATGCTTATGTTACATCAATTGTCTTAAAGATAGCACAAGAACCTGCATCGTATAAGAAAGTTAATATATGATGCATGATGCATGATGCAAGCCTTGGTAAGACCACACCTAGAATACCACATCCAGTTTTAGTCACCACACTATAAAAAAGATCTTGAGACACTAGAAAAAGTGAAGAGAAGAACAACCAAAATGATTGGGGACTGGAGGCTAAAACATGATGAGTGGCTGCAAGTACTCAGTATGGTTAGTCTAGTGAAGAGAAGGACCAGGGGAGACACAATAACATGTTCCAATATTTTAGAGGCTGCCACCAAGAGGAAGGGATTGCACTTTTTTCCAAAGGACCTGAAGGCCAGACAAGAAATAATGTATGGAAGCTGATCAAGGAGAGAATCACTTAGAAGTAAGAAGAAATTTCCTGACAGTGAAAACAAGCAACCAATGGTTATTCTACACACTGGTTTCTTTTTATTTTGCCCTACCCTCAAAAGTTTGTTGCTATTATTATTCCATAACTGCAGCTCAAACTGTTTGATCTGTTGACCTGCTAAATGACAACAAAGAGTTTTGACGGTTTGTATCTCTGGTTTGCTATCTAGTGGTTGTCCAGGTTGGACATGTGATTTCCTTTTGCAACTTGTGATAAGCACAGTCCATGGGAAGCCAGATTCACTTAACAATGAATAAGTCCTGATGAACAGCAGATTCTAAGAAAAGGCTTTAGCTGTAGAGATTGGGGTGGAAGCTGTATTGCAAATATGAAGGTAAAATATCTTAACATTCCCTTATGTTCATTCATTCATTCATTCATATTAAAAGGAAAATAAGGGGAAATGCTGTATGCTCTGGATTTTGGAAGACTTTTCTGGAAGCAATTCGCTAAATGAATCATGGTGGTACAATGGTTAGAATGCAGTACTGCCGGCTATCTCACTGCTCGCTCCAGGAGTTAGATTCTGAGCAGCTCAAGGTTGACTCAGCCTTCCATCCTTCCAAGGTGGGTAAAATGAGGACCCAGATTGTTTGGGGCAATATGCTGACTCTGTAAAACACTTAGAGAGGGCTATAAAGCACTGTGAAGTGGTATATAAGTGCTATTGCTAAATCTGTAACACAGTTTTCACTTTTCTCATCCTTCTGGCTGGTTGGGAGGATTCCATGAATGCTGCTCTTACCATTATTTTCACTGCTGAAAATTCACCTTTATTTAGCAGATGATTATTACTTTTTCTTATATAATTTTATTTTATTTTAAGACAAACATACACAGACAATACATAAAAAAACATAAAACCATCTTCCATTTTGTACATACAGTGTCAGTTGGTTTAGAATCTTTTGTGCGATCCTTTCATAATTGTTCACAATTTATATCAACCTCACATTGTCAAACTAACATATGCTTATCTATTTATCAATTATTAATTATCCTGCTATTTATTCCATCAATGTTATATTATGCTGTCATCCAATAGTTATATATGTCTACATTATATTTTGTATCAGTCTATTAAATTTCTATAACAAAATTATCTATTCTGTTACCTTTCCATGTCTTTTTATCCAAGTATTGATAAAACAAATCCCATATCATATAAAAATGCTTGTCTTCTTGTTCTCTAATTTCAAATGTCAGTTTACTCATTTCAGCACTGTCCATAATTTTTTAAATTACTTTCTCCTGCATAGGTATTTTGTCATTTTTCCAGTTCTTCACAAATACAATTCTAGCCGCTGTTAAAACATTTACAATTAAATATTTCAATTCTTTATTGTATATGTCCGGTATGATTCCCAATAAAAAGATCTCTGATTTAAAGTTTATATGTTGTTTTATCATTTTTTCCAACCATGTGTGGATTTTAGTCCAATATTTCTTTGCATCCAAACACGTCCACTACATATGGTAATATGAACCAGGTATCTGATGACATTTCTAGCATTTATACGATTTATTCTTAAACTTTCTCACAAGTCTCGTGGGGGTAGGTGCCACCTGTAAAACATCTTATACAAATTTTCTTTATATGCAGTTGACATTGTCATTTTATAATTTTGAGACCACAATTTTAGCCATTTTTCTAAATCAATCCCATATCCAAAATTTTTCCCCCAAGCAATCATCATTTCCTTAACTTGTTCCTCCTCCAATTTAAATTCTAATAGATGTTCATTAAGTTTTTAATTACCTTTTCATCAGTACCCATCAAAATTTTATCTAAATCAGTCATCTTATCATAAATACCTTCTGCTTTAGAGTCTTTATCAAACCTAGATTGTATTTGCAAATATGAAAACCAATTCATTTTTACACCTTGTTCTTCCAACGCTTGCATAGATTTAAGTTCACCCTTTTCATTCAATATCTCACCATATCTGTTTGTTCCTTTTTATATATTATTCGATAAGAAAAAGCTCCAATAGTTGATATCCATGTTGGAATTTTTAAGTAATATTGTCTTTTTATCTTCTCCCAGTTCAAAAATAATGCCTCTCGAATATAAATACCCCGTGTGTTTTAGTTCTCTTATACCAGAGAAAGGCATGCCATCCCAACAGCAAGTCATGGCCTTCTAAAGTCAATAATCCACTGTTCCTTACTGTTATCCATTCCTTTACCCACATCAAACTTGACGCCAGGTAATATAGCTCCCAATTAGGCAAGGCAAACCCTCCTCTTATTCTTGCATCTTGTAACAGTTTTAATTTTATTCTTGCTTTTTTACCCTGCAAATATATTTCAACACAATTCTATTTAAATCTTCAAAAAAACTCTTTCCCTAGTCGAATAGGAATTGTCTGGAACAAATATAAAACTCTAGGCAATATATTCATCTTAATTGTAGATATTATCCCAATCAATGATAGTTGCAGTTTTTCTCATTTTATCAAATCTGTCGCAATCTGCTGTTTGAGTTTAACATAGTTATCTTCCTTCAGTGTACTATATCTTAGGGTAATATGTATCCCTAAATATTTAACCTTGTTCGTGACCTGTATTTTTAAATTTTCTTCCAACTCTTTCTTTCATCTTACTAACATATTCTTTGTTAATATCTTTGTTTTGTCTTTATTTATTCTCAAACCTGCTAGTTTTCCATATTCTTCTATTTTTTCTATTAATTTGGGTGCTGTTTCCAATGGGTCTTCTAATATAAATGCCAGGTCATCTGCAAAAGCTTGCAATTTATATTCCTTCTTTTTAATTTTCATTCCTTTTATTTCTCTTTCTTCTCTAATATTCCTGTTCAACACTTCCAATGTTAACACAAACAGCAGAGGCTACAATGGACAGCCTTGCCTTGTCCCTTTTCTTATATCTATGGATTCTGTTAATTCTCCATTCACCATCACCTTTGCAGTTTGTTCATGGTGTATTGTTTCAATGGCTTGGATAAATTTTTTACCGAAGCCCATTTGTATCAATTGCAGTAAAATAAATCGCCAACTCACATTGTCAAAGGCTTTTTGTGCATCTAGAAACATCAGGGCCATTTGCTTCTCAGGATGTTCTTCATAATATTCCAGAGTATCCAAAATAATTTTCACATTGTCTTTGATGTGTCTCTTTGGCAGAAATCATTTTGATCAGTATGAATAAAATTATTTAAGTATCTTTTTAGTCTTTCTGCCAAAATTGAAGCAAATATTTTATAGTCTGAGTTCAACAGAGATATAGGTCTATAATTGCTGCAGGTCTGTACCTTCCTTTGGTATAAGTGTAATGTATGCTACTGACCATGTTTTTGGAATTCTTTTCTTCAACATAACTTCATTCATAACTTCTAAAAGATGAAGATTCAATATTTCCTGAAAAGTTTTGTAAAATTCCACTGGCAAACCTTCTGGACCTGGTGCTTTCCCAACATTCTGTTTTTTTAAGGCTTCTGTTAATTCCATCATTGTTACATTTCCTTCTAACATTGTTTCAATATTTTTAGGTATCTGAGGTAGGTTCGCTTTCTGTACATATTGCTTAATTTTTTCTTCTTGAATATTCTCTTGAAAGTACAGTTTTCCATAGTAATCTTGTATAATTTTTTTAATTTCTCCTCATTTCCATAGCAAACCTGTCCTTCTTTATTTATTAATTGACTAATCCTTCTTGCTTCTCTTTCCTTTCTCAGTTTATAAGCTAGCCATCTGCCTGGTTTGTTTGCATCTTCAAAGTAATTCTGTTTGGCATTTTTAATTTTTTGTGCTAATTCTTCTTTTTCCATTAATCCCATTTTATGTTTAATTATATCCATTTTATTTTTGATATCTTTTTTTGTGGGGACTTCTGTAAATCGTTTTCCAATCTTTTATAGTCATCCTCTAATGTCTTAAATGTCTTTTCCTGTTTTATGTTTCTTCTCCTAGTATAATCTATTATCAAACCTCTTGTGTATGTCTTCATCATGTCCCAGAGATTCTGTAAAGATGTATACTCTCTTCTATTTTCTTTGAAGAAGAAAACAAGTTCTTTCTCTATTTTCTGTTTAAAGTCTTTTTCTTTTAATATCATATTATTTAAAGTCCATCTAGATCTCCTCTTGTATCCTTTCCAAATAACTGACACTGGATTATGATCTGCCCAAACGCTTGTTTCTATTTCAATCTGTCGTACATTAGTCAATAATTCTGCTGACATCCATATCATATCTATTCTAAACCAGGATGTATGCCTGTTTGAATAAAAAGTATATTGCTTACTTTCCGCATTTCTCTCTCTCCATGCATCTTTTAAATTAAATTCTTCTATTATTCAAAGGAAGGATTTTGGTAGTACCTTTCTAACTTTCTTTGTCGTTTTCTGTGTTTTATAATCCAACCAGTCATTAATTATTCCATTAAAATCTCCCATCATACAAATATTAACATAGTCCAATTTAATTATTTCCGTATGTAATTTTCTGTAGAATTCCTGTTTATCATTCGGGGCATAAATTGCAATTAGAAGTGTTTTAACACTGTTATCCATTATTTCCACCATCAGAATCCTTCCATCATCATCTGTGTAGATTAGTTCTGCCAAAATTGTTTCTTTAATATATAATACTACACCTTTTTGGGGGGATTGTGCCAGCGATGTAAATAATTTCCCTAGTTTTCCTTGTATATATTCATGTTGTTTTTTAATATGTATTTCTTGTAAGCAGATTATGTCAAATTTTAATTTTTCTAATTTGTGAAATACTTTCCTTCTTTTAGTAGCCAAATTAAGTCCATTTATGTTAATCTAAATCAATTTTCTTTCATCCATGTTAATCTTTATAAGAGGGTTTTATTGCTCTAGTAGATCTCAATTCTCATTGTTGTCTGGGTTCACTGCCTACTGTACCTTCTTCTTTTTCTTTTTCAATTACTGCTATACACTCCTCTTGAAATTCAGTTGGTGACTCTTCCTTTATTTCTTCTTCCTCCTTTCCTCTAAAGTATTCTAAGTAAAATAGCTCAGCCTTTTCAACTGTGCCAATTCTGTGTCTTTGTTCCTGCCAAGTGAACAAGAGGTCTTCTGGCATCAACCATCTATATTTTACTCCTCTTTTGAGTAACTCTTTAGTCAAGAATAAATATTCTCTTCTCATCTCTCTTACTCTTCTTGGTATTTGTTTCAGCACCACAATTTTTTTCTTTATATTTTAGCGTTTTCTCTCTCACCACCTGGAGTATCTGTGTCTTAATAATCTTCTTAGTAAATCTAATGTGAACTTCTCTTGGTAGTCTATTCCTTGTTGCATATCTTGTATAGACACAAAACACTTCATCCATCCCATTCATCATCTTTTCTTTGGCTATTTCCACTGCTTCTGCCAATACTTCTGCCATTATTTCAGCAAGGTTTTCACCTTTTCCTTCTTTTATATTTTGAAATCTTGGATAAAATTCTGATTTATCTATTTCCCATCCTAATGGTCCACATCTGCCCTTCTCGACATTGCTCAATCGAATATTAATGTCTCCAATTTTCTTATCTCTTTGTATATCTTCTTCAATTTTTAAAAAATCTGTCTTCATATTTCATCATCTGTTGAATATTTTCCACTTTCTCATGTGTCTTTTCAATTTTTTAGCTCAATCTTCTGGATTCCTTGCATAATCATCTGTAATGTCACTTCCTTCTCTTTCTCTTTTTCCTGTTGTAATATTGTCTGTATAGATCGTTGTCCTCCAGATGGTGAGGGGTTGGTATCGAAGAAGCTGGAGCTGTTGTCTTTCTACTCATCTTATAATGCTTATCGGTAAAGAAAGAGAGAGAGAGAAAAGGGGAAAAAAGAGGAAAAAAGAAAAAAGGGGTGGGGAGAGAAAGGCAAACAGTTGCCACTCCAAAGGAAAAAAGGAAAAAGAAAGCCTTCAGGCACTTGTATACTTTAATCCAATTAGTTACAATGGTAAATGTAAAAAGTAAAAAATCAACGATAAAAAAGGGAAAAAAGAGAAAGAGAAACATTCTATATGTTCCTCTTAATAAACAAAAAGAAAAGATTTACATTCTTGTTCCTGGTTTAAAACATCAAAATCCAATTAAAGAGAAAAAAAAGGCCCAACTAGTGGTGGGGGGTAGAAAGGGAGGCAAAAGGTAGAAAGCAATTCTAATATAAAACAAGCCTCTGCTGCCAAATATCCAAGGCTCTTTGATAAATCAGCTCAGGGTTTTTCAAGGTCACTTCAATCTTCTTTCTTTCAACTTCAACTCCAGACTCCAGATATCTGTTCACAAATGAGCACCTGAATAAACAAACTGCCATGGTCATCTCTATCTTTTCCAATACACAGCTCAGAGTCCTTGATTGTAACACAAACTAGTGAAAGAAAAAAGAAACAATATGTCCAAGCCTCTGGGCGGCAGTGCTACTTACTTTCCTTCACTTTCACTTCCCCCTCCTCAATCTACAACCAGGAACTAAAAGAAAAAAAAAGTAAAAGGAGAAAAATCAATCTTAAGTCAAGCAGAAGAGTCTTAATCAAAAACAAATTTTCAAAAGGATTGTTTAAAAAAGGAGAAAGAAATACAAACAGAAATAAAAAGATTAAAAAGAACCACTCCAGCTTAAAGTTAAACAGCTTTGCCAAGTTCAAAATTCCAATAAAAAAGGAAAAAAAGAAAAAAAACTTTCACTTTGTCAATTAATCACACTGCTTAAATTCTTTCCTCTTCACTTTAATTTTTTCAGGGTGTTCTCTCCAAGAAATAATAAGTAAAAGTTCATTTCACCAAACTGACACACTTTCTTCCAATCTTTTCCATTCCGGAGCTGTCCCAGCTTCAGCAGCTTGGAAGGCTGCCTCTCCGCTGCTGGCAAAAAGGGCTTTCCCTTGATCAACCAGGGACTTTGAGATGTCCCTGGGATCAACAGGACATGCCCTTGTCAATCACTGTCTCTATGGGAAGGTTTAGGTCCATGGGGACCAACCAGCAGCTGAGATATCGACAGCGATCTTAGAGGATCAAGATCGCCCATCCAACCGCCGTGACGCCAGCTCTGCCTTCTCTCTATTTAGCAGATGATTATTGACTATTTAACAAGTCATGTCCATCATTTGATAACTGCAGTGTTAAGTGATACCGAGCATGCATACATAAATACTGTTCCAGATTTTCTGATGCCCTATGGTTGATTTTTCCTATGCCAATTCAAAACGAATGTTTTTCAGTAGAGGCATTTCATATACTCAGCTGCATATCATCAAGTGTTGAGCAGTCAAATTATGATAAATGCACCAGTTGTTATCATGTATAAATTGGCAGCATCTTATTTGCTTTCCACGGACAGTCAATCAGCTGTGATTATTGTTATGGTTTGCAAATACATAAATTAACATTATAGGGGAAAGGGAAAATCAAAGAAGAATGATTAGCAAAACAAGCATTAAATATAGAGTTACAAGTTGAGAAACTGCACAATACAGCAAACTAGTTTAAATATCTTAAAGCAAAACAGAACAGGTGGATATAAATGACTAAATATATAAATATTGATAAAAAGTCTTGGCATTTGTTGATCACAGATATCAAATTCCTCACTGTTTAGAAGTTAGTCTTTCAAATCAGAAGTCTGGAAAGCTATTCTCAACACTTCTGATTTTTTTTAAAACCATGTTCATACATGTACATAGCTACAATTTTTCTACTACAGTTTCACAAAGTTGACATTTACCAACTGGAATACTTTTAACATAAGTCTGTTCAGTTTGGAGACCACAGTTCAAGTCCTCACGCAGCCATGCAATATATGATTGATTTTAGGCTAATTATTTTCTTTCAATCTAATTTTCTTTGCAAGACTGTGTTGTGGACAAAGTAATCATTTGTGCTGATTTGAGAGTTCATCTAATAATGGTCATTTTTTTAAAAAAATAATCAATTAATTAATTAATATGTGCAATTTCTCCACTAATAATTTAATATATGTTAGCAGAGCATGGCATTCCTTCAACTAGGGCCAATATGTCGTATGTCTGTTCTATACAATTCCAGTACAGTGGAAGAATGAAAGCCAAAGAAATTAATGGCTATAAGATATAAGGTATAAATGACAAATTGTTTCTAAACATCAAATATGAACCAGGCAGTCTTCTTTGCTCATATCCTGAATTGGATCCTTTTCTGGAAACAGCTGGTATATACAGTACATATCCTCTCTTCATCCCATGTTAGTCCCTGATTTCTATTTATAATAAAAGTGAGGGATTGCACAGATCCCAAAAGTTCAAAGGGAAATTGCAGTGAGTGAGTGAGTTAGTTGTTCACCAAACAAATCTCACCTTCTGCCACAATGCAAATCTGATGAGTTTGCTTCAAGATATTTTATAGAGCAACTGGGGCTCGTGGGTCTCTTGGATTTCTGGCATGGCAGCTATCCTCTAAAACAGTATCTCCCTAGGATCTGTCTGGCTTCTATCTTGATGAAGTTCAGACAGTCACTGAGAACTGGGCTGTTCTTCCAAGTGTTTGAGCCCCTGTACAATGTTTTGCTTATTGCAGAGAAATTAATTTCTTGATGAACATGATCTGCTTCCTTATTTTTAAAACATGTCTTGCTTTTTAAAGTGTAAGCTACCCATCATTTGGAGTTATCTGGCTTCTAAATTGCATTAACAAATACAAATAAAGTACAAGAGAATACGGGATGGTGGTGTGAGAGTTAACATATTAATCCAAGAAGCCATGACAAATACATAGGTACTGTTTGTTATGTTTTCTAATCTCTATCCACTTTCTTCAATCTGATCTCCTCCTTATGTGTTCTAGTCCAATTAAATGCACTAGATTGGGTAGGTCTCAGTGGTGAGATTCAACTGGTTCACACCAGTTCAGGCAAACCAGTTGTTAAATTACCCTTCCCCCACTATCAAAGTGAATCCTGGGCACTGCATTGCACTGCAATTGAAAAACAATGGAGCAGTTGGCACAAGAAAAGGACAAGGCTGCTTTCCCTCTTTCTTCTCCCTGCTGCTCCTCCTTCCCTCGCGCTGGTTGCTCGATTGCCCATTTCTCTATTGCAGCACAGACCCAGGGTCCAATTTGACAGTTGTGGGGGATAATTTAACAAGGGTCAGGTTGACCTTCACAGGACACTCATCCCACATGTGCAGGGGATCTGGAGGATGGGGATGGGCCATGCCTCCCACGACAGCCAACCTGACCATGGGAGAACCAGTTGTTAAATTATTTGAATCCCACCACTGGTAGGCTGATCTACAGGGAGCAAAATAGAGCAATGCACTTGGAGAAGTCAGCATTAGTAAGGTTTCAGAAAGCTCATCGTAAACCATAAATGTATGATTTATGAATGGCTTCCATTTCTGAGCAAGAAGTCACTGGGATTCTATAGTAATTCTTCTGCTCATGGCCGATAATAAGCAGTATCATTTGTACATAAAATGTTGGCCCAATTAATATATGTTAATGTCAGTGAAGATGATAAAAAAAAATGCTAGGCCTCTCTGTTGGGGAAACATATTTTGCTATGATGTACTGTATATATACGATAAACCTGAGGAAACCCCAAAAGTTAAGGGTGAAATGCAGCATATGTTTGCACATAAGCATCTAGTAACAACTGGGAAGTCTCTTAACAGCCTGTTAATGAATCTTTTGTTCCAAGCCATTCAAGCACAGATGGCTGGCTTCATCTTCTCCTTTAAATTTCTTTGCATGAGTGTAGTCCGGGCCATAATGATTTCTCTTTTAATTTATTTCTAGTACAGTAATCTAGCATAAAATCCCATAAACTGCTTCCCACGTTATAGGCTGGGAATCCCAGGCTCGTAGACCAAGAAAGATTGTGTCTTCTCTTAATGGAAGGAAGAAATACATATTGACATGTTTCATTTGCAATTAACTTTTATTTGGAAACCTACACACACCAAAGCTTTCTCACTTTATCCTAGTAGCAACAGCTTTTTGCTAGGCAAGTTAGGGTGGGATATAGGGACTGGATAAAAGTCACCCCATGACTTTACTCCTTGGATATGTGAATCTGGGAATTGTTGCTTTCAGATGAAAACCTGAATGATTTCAGCTGATGGTGAGGATGGAGGAGATCAGAAGAAAAGGTATTGGGCATAGCCATGTGGCTCACACTATTACAGCATATATACAAGGTGTATGGTTAAGCCGGTTTGTATCAGGCTCGATTCCTCGGTTTCTTTTTTCCTCTTGTCTGATTCAGAAACAAGCATTTTCAAAAAGCAGAAAATAATATACATAGATTTGTGGATCTAGATAGTAAATGCACAGTGATTTCCAAATCCAGGTTAAATTACCAGACACATAATATTTGAGCAAATCTTTATAATGCTAAATTTTAGGACAGATTCATATTGCAATAGCATTTAGACTTACAGTATATACCTCTTCACGGTGCTTTACAGCCCTCTCTGCAGAGTCATCATATTGCCCCCAACAATCTGGGTCCTCATTTTACTGACTTCAGAAGGATGGAAAGCTGAGTCAACTTTGAGCTGGTCAGGATCAAACTGCTGGCAGTTGGCAGAGCTAGCTTGCAATACCACTGCATCACCATTCTGTTTCTATTTGTGCCATCAAAATGTTTTCCTTCAGCAAATGTTCTCTAATTCATAAAATGTTAAAAGAAGCCTCCCCAATGTGCTTATTTCTGTACACACATAATTGTTCACATGAAATACAATTCAAATACATTGGAACGGAAGTGTTCGTGACCAAATTGGGTGATGAACAAAAGGTCTTACCTCTGATCATGAACGGGTGCTCAGGTGGCAACCAAAGGGTGGCAATTTGCCCTTCTGCACCAATTTGCCCTTCCACACCACACCATTTTTTTATGTGCATGCACTTCCAGTGATGAGCAAATCAGATAATGACTCAGAACAGATTACGGTCATCACCAGAGGTTCCACTGTATATGACCATTCTATACACTTGTATTAGAAAGAATCGTACTTCTATAAGGGCTTTAATATATAACCCTTTAAAATTATTAGATCACGCCTATTTTGATATCTTATTGCCAATTTAGTGTTTCTATAATTTCAGAAATGGTGATATTAGGCATTATCAACAGGTTATTTTATCATAAATGAATAAATTACAGCCAAAGTGTAAATATATTTGTAATACCTGACTAATAAAATAGTTATTGCTTAGTGCCTAAATTGTAACAAATACCAAGACCTCCAATATCTTTCTATTAACTTAAAAGCTGCTGTTGAATTCCACTTAGTGGTGTAGGACTGCTATACTGAGGGAGGGGTTCATATACAGTCTCAAGTTCCCTCACAGCCACACGAGATCTATGTACAGCCCACCTTGAATTCCATTGACTCTTATCTACCTCCAATTTTGTTTCAACTGTTAATAGTTCAGATTCTTGTAGAAAGCATTAACATTTTCACAGCATCTTCAGGGCATCCTTCAGGGTACACTTTGGTTAAACAGATGGGAAGACATGAATGAGGGCATGGTAAGTCGGTGCACAGTGCTGTGCAGTTGACACTCATCCTTGGTTTGGGTTGCGGTTTGTCAGTCTGCTGAGGAGCCCTGCATGCTTCTGTGTTATGTTGAGGCTCCTTGTCCGAAGGAGGGTTACAAGATATCTGCAGAGGCGGCTCGGAGTCTGGATGCAGCACAGTTGGGTGTTGGTCACTATGACATAAGTCACATTGCACCTTGGCTGTGCAGTACTTGGATGGGTGTTTGGATTCACAACACCTGTAGCAGTATTAGTACTCCCTTAGCAACTCTTTTCATTGGGTCAGTGATTTTGCTGCAAACCCAGTGCAGCTGTTCAGCAAGTGACGAGTGTGGTGCATAGGACAAAAGTGTATTCTCTTTGTGTTTGGAGATCTAACTTGGGTTGTATCTGATGAGTCCTCTCCCCAACTGTGTGTGGATGAGGAGTTGATCTCAGTTTTATGGACAACCATGAAGGGTCTTTCCCTGGTAGTGTGCATAGGGCCTGAGAGATATATATGGTTGCTGTTGTACCTTCTGTTATTAGGAGGACTAACAACTCTGAGTCCATAGGCCCAGTGTGTGTTGCACACTGTCGCCTGGTGGGACATGAATTTTTCAAGAAGTGTGAAGGGTATAAAGTGGTGGCGACCCTTGGCCATGAAGGTGTCAGATAACTGGAGCAATTTTTCAAGTAGCACCTGCGGAAGTTTTCGAACAATTTTGTTCTGCGTGTCAACGTGATCGAGCCAGGCGAGTCCCAGTAAGTTGGGATCCCATTGTGCCATTCTCAGCTGGACAAGTATGTTAGTGAGATCTATGATCCGGCAAGGCTTGTTGATAGGAATTTTAGGAAAACTGTTGAGGCTATCCAAGCGTGTTGCTTCTATGTCCTTGGAAGCACCATACAGTTCGTCAAGACTTTTTCATGACAACTGTAGGGCAGCAGCCAGGTCATCTAAGTGGGATGCATAAAGTGTCCTTGGTATGTCAGCAGACTGTGGCCCTAGCCATGCTATCAAGTGTCTGATTATTTCATCAGGGTTCAGGCATGCTGCCTGAACAGGGCACAGGAAAAGTTTCTTCCATACTAGATACTCGCCACCTGGCTTGTCAGAGAATTTGCAAACTCCATTGGCATGCAAATGTAGCTTTCCACTCTGTATAGCCAAGTTTCTCCAGTAATCTTCAGCATTTGCTGAGTTGGGGGAAGGTATTGACATAGAGGGTTCTCCCCCTGGATTCTCGTAGAGTGGGTTCAGGTTGTAAGCCAACGATGGGTTGTAATCTTCCTCCCAGTACTTATGGAGGATGTTGTTCTCCCATACTGGGGATGACTTGTCGAGAAGTCATTGTAAGCAATGGTAGGCTAAGTTGCTTGGCCAGTAGGCCGTGAGACATTGCGGTAGGGTTGATGGTGCTGGGAAGAGAATCTTGGACTTTAGTATGTACAACATCAGTTGGGGAAGGTTTGCTGTTGGTGGGAAGTTGAATCTCGTACTTTAGGTCGTACGATGTCAGTTGCATAACTGACGTATAAAGTCTGTGGTTGAGATTCATCCCTGTACGTCCCTGGTTTGGGAGACTGTTAGGCAACTGAGGTGGTTCCATCTACTCATTTCAAAGCGAGTACTGCTAATCCATGTAGGCCTTGACCCGTGTATCTGGGCACTTTTCTCCCAAGTCTTTGAGGGTGAAGTTGAGGGAGGCAGCGTTGGCTGCCTTCTGCCATGCTACAGCCTGTGCTGTTTTTGTTGCTGTCTCTCTTTGCCGTTCAGGTAACTCCACTTGGGCCTGAGCTTTGGCTATTTCTACCTGTTGTTTGGTCATTACTGCTTGTTGATTGGCCATTTGAGCTTTCTGCCGTATCACCTCTGTTGTCTCTGCTGCTGCTGCTTCAATGTGGGCTTCTACAGCTACTTTGGAGGCCTTAGATGCGCTTCTACGATGGGAGGATGTTCTGGAAGGATGGTGAGAGCTGGCAGAAGAGAATTGGCATGAGACACTAGAACCTGCCTGCGATCTAGCTGATTTGGGATGGAGGGAGGAGGCTTTCTTTGAGTGGTGAGAAGAAGATGCATGTGATCAAGGAGCTATGTCAGATGTGGCCTGTGGAGTGCTGCCTGGAGGGCTGTTTTGTTTTCCTCTATGCAGTCTTCACATTTCTTGTGAATCTCCTCGAAGCATTGAATGTGTTGGAGGAGTTTTGGGTCACCCAGTCTCGACTGGATGGACTTGAGGTTGTTTTTGCTGAATCTCCAACATGCAAAAAGGGCATCTAGATCATCTAACAATGTGCGGAGTTTCTCGGGGGGAAGCTTGTGTTTTGGGGTGTCACAGATCTTCTCAAGCTCCACCCAGGAGTCTGCATAGCTGCGATATTGCTTTTCCCACTCATTCCTCAAGTGTTCTTCCATGGGTTCAGTAAGCTTCTTACTCTTTCTGAGGTCGTAGGCTTTCGGAGGTATCACTGCTTCTGTAGAGATTTGGACATTTGAAACTGGGTTTTGGGAACCAGGTTCCACGTTTACAACAAGGGTAGGTGGAGGATTTGGGTCTTCTGGTACATTGGAGACATCTGTCATGGCTGAGGAAGTTGCCATGCTTCAAATTGGCAAAGGGAGAATTTCAGAAAATTTAGTGGTTTTCCATGTAATTCCTTTTGTTGTACTAGGGGGCGCTATGCGCAGGTAGCAGAAAGTAGGATTTCTGCTGAATTTAGTACTTGAGCACGTAGGTGACACTACAGAGTCTGGGCGATGCTAGCACAGCACACTGTTTCTAGGGTGCGTTGTGAGTTTGCAACACAAGGGGGCACTAGAGGTTGCATTGTGAAATCTGAAGACTTGAGGGCTGAATGCAGAAATATGCCTGCTAGTGTGGCTTGCTCCACAAGGAGGCACTAGAAGTTGCGTTGCAAAGTCTAGAGGGCTGAATGCAGAAATATACCTGTTAGTGTGGCTTGTTCCACAAGGTGGCAGTAGAAGGTCTGGAAGACGCTGTTGTTATGCCCATGTTAGGTTGCAGTTAATCTTGGCACCTTGAATTAAATTGATTAAATTGTCCACAATAGTTGCAAAAAGGGATTGTCATTGGATAAACACGTATTGGAAAAATATGGGGAAATTTCTCCTTGACCACCAGCTGGTGCTGTGGGCTGCTTTGCTTGAGTCTGGTAGGTTGCAATTAATCTTGGAACATTTGAATTAAATTGATTAAATTGTCCACAAGAGTTGCAAAAAGGGGTTATCATTGGAGAAACACTCTGGTCAATCTTGAGAGACTTTGTAAAAAAAAATCATATAAGAATTTTTTTGTGACCACCAGATGGTGGTAGAGTCTAGAAATTGAATCGCAATTGAAAACACAACTACAATGCTTCACCATGGTTGCTTTTAGATTGCTACTAATTTTGTTAAAGGAAAAATCCTTATTGACTTCAGCAGGATAGCAAAAGGCAAGATGCTGACTTTGTTTAAATCATTGCTAGATTAAGTGTCTCTCTTCAGGGGAAGGAATGTGCCCATTGCTCTGGAAATGGCTCTAGCCGGAGGAATTTTTATAACCCTGGCCTCTTTATTGCTTTGCCCACCTTCCAGATGAGCAGAGGAAGATCAGCTTTTGTTTTACTGACAAGCATACAGGCATGATTTCTCAGAGTCTCTCACTGCATTTGTAGAAGGTTTAAAGACAGAGGTTTGATTTTCCTTTGAGAGCTGGGAAATATCTGACTGTCCTTGTTATGCAAATGGAGTATTTGAGATAGCAGGAAGTCAAATTGAGGAGAGATGAGGGGTGGGTGGGTTACTGGTTTTCAACTCTGCAGTTAGAAAGTTCTCTTTGTTTCTAGCATGTGGGGGAATTCCAACCCTTCCCACCATCCAACCAGCATGTAAAGAGTTCCAATGCTCAGAGAGGGGGGGGGATAAGAAATGCAGGCTTAGATTAACATTGCATATTCACTCCTGGCTTCAATATTACTTTGCTTTATCACAAATCCAAATTAACAGTCTTTATGCTGATGGGCTTCAGGACTTCATCTTTTACTTTTCTGTATTCTGCACAGTAGTGGATTTTTAAGCTGTGCAGATGCAGATAGATAAACTCAACAAGATGTCCACAACAAAGTACATTTGTTGGTTCATCAGGTATCCTCATAACTCACATTTGTGATGAAGTTCTTCTTTAATGACCAATCCTTTGCATATCTGCCTTGTAGATAAAAGATGGTTATTTCCTAACCCATCTTGTAGTGATAGAAAGCAGCTGCCATGAGTTAGGGAGTTCAGGCAAAAGTGAGGAAAATTCCCCCAACCCATCAAGGGTCAAATTAGTGACCAATCAGGATTACAGATGTGGCCATGTGACATGAACTACGTTTCCCAGGACACCTTTAACTACATTTACCATGATGCATTCCCTTAAGGGGGCAGCTCACAATTCCTAAGTAACTATCCAATTCCCATAGACTGGCTGGGATAGCACAACAGTCAACACTAAGTTTAAGCAAAGAATATGACATTTTAGAGCTTTGTATTGGCCTGTTCTTTGAACGATGGTACTGGAGAAGACTCCTGTGAGTCCCTTGGACTGCAAGGTGACCAAACTGGTCAGTCCTAGAGGATATCAACCCTGACTTCTCTTTAGAAGGCCAGGTCCTGAAGATGAAACTCGAATACTTTGGCCACCTAATGAGAAGGAAGGACTCACTAGAGAAGAGCTTAATGCTGGGAAAGATTGAGGGCAAAAGAAAAAGGGGACAACAGAGAATGAGGTGGTTGGATGGAGTCACTGAAGCAGTAGGCATGAGCTTAAATGGACTCCGGAGTATGGTAGAGGACCCTAACCCTAATGTTGTCAATGGGGTTGCGATCGTACACAACTTCGCAACTTACAACAACAAATTGGTCTGTTATAACAATGGCTCACTTGTGGGAACCAGGCTTCACCTCAGTGATCATACCTTTTTGGTGGAACCAGAAATACTTACTTCAATCCAAATTATTGAACCATTTTGACAAGAATCTAGACTCTTCCTTGTAATGCAGTTCAGAAATGAGCAATCCACCATCCATGATATTGAGATATGCCCTCAGAGAAGATCTTTGGACATTAGATTTCCCCATCTTCCTTGCTGCAAAGGGATTTGAGCTGAAGGAGCAGAATGTTAATAGAAAAGTACTGAATCAAGAGGAAAGAA